>NW_022990050.1:2500-25796 GCF_902827175.1 Gymnodraco acuticeps | reverse complement strand
TAATGTCGTAGAACAAACGTGACCCGTCTCTTCAATGTGTCTCAACCACAGACCTTAGTTCAGCTACTTTCCTAAATCCTATGGAGAGATCCCCATTGGCTCTGAGACCAGGGGAACAGGAAGTGGAGAAATGCTGACTCACTTCCTGGTTTTAGGACTCGTCACTGCACCGCTCTATTAACATTGATGTGTCAGAGTTAGCCCAAGACATTTTCTACCTGTACTCAGATTTATAAATTCAGTGTAACGTTCTGTTTTAAAATCGATAAAAAAACATGCAACACAGACGCAAAACAATTCAGGACATGCCGTACGAATAAAAACATGCAGATTACAAAAACTGTGAAATGTTAGAGCAAAGGAATTAAACTGAAGGTACAATATTTAACTGAATCAGGAAGTAATCTGGACCTTAAGTTTCTAACGAAAACACAGTACAAGTAATGACCACTAACCGTTGCAAACACAACATGAAATTGGAAAAAAATTAAACTATTAAACTCACACTTTGCATGTTGTGTGTTTTCGGTTTATCGGTTGTCAACATAATTGTTTAAAAGCTGCTATTCATTTAGTTTTTTCCTCTATCTTGATTTTTCTTGTCCAAATGTTGTGTTTTTTCCCTGTTTTGATCCTATATGTGTATTTGTTGCCAGTTTATAACTGCATATATAGTACATAAAGCTCACGGTACCTCCTGCAGAGTGTCTGCCTCCCTCCATAGAATCACTCACAGCCACTTTGGACGTTTCTAAAACTTCTCCTCCCATCAGGAACTCGTCCAGGATGTAGTACGCCTTCTCAAAGTTAAAAATAAGGTCCAAACTCACACACCTGCACACAGAAATCACACCAGTTACACAACAGACCAATGACACTTTGACCCTGATTGAATATTGAAAAGATTGTAGGAGTGGCAGGCTGATAAAGAAATAAGGAAATTAAATTAAAAGAGAAATTATATAAAGAGCGTCTTTTCACTCCATTTTCTCTTTAAACACTTTGAGGTTTAATTGTTTGGATTTTGGTAAAGAGAACTAGAGCAGAGGCGCCTTGTGGACACTAGAGGGAGACACACTGATGAAGAGCACAGAAGTAGTACTCACATTTAGTCAATAATACTTGAGCTGTCAGATATATCTAGAGCAGGGATGGGCAAATGGCGGCCCACCCCCTCTTTTTTGCGGCCCTCAGATTAATTTATAAACAACGTAATTAATTAAAAAATATATATATTATTTTTTATTTGTGTACTTGTAGTACTGATACCGTCCACTAGGACTCCTAGTTACGGCGCGAGCTGCTTACATGATTTCAAATACCGCAAAATAATCTGTGAGGCGTTTGTGTGTATTGTGTTTGTTTCCCGGGGCAACCCTCACAAGAAACCCCGGCTGTTTGTTATGCCTGCTGTGACGTTAAGTCTCCGCTTGTAATTATGCCTCTACAAGCTTCAAAGGTTGTTATTTATCATCTGAATTTGGCGAAACAAAGTTTAATATTTCTAAAAAACCGACTTTGTTTATTGAAATCAGATGAAAACAAACTGTCACAGACCCTGCCGTGTTATCTATGATTACTACGCTTTTCATTCATAATTTCAGCGGGAGGGAAGGGGGAGTGGCGCTGAGGAACAGCAGAGTGCGGGAGGGAGGGGGAGCGGACGCTGAGGAACGCAGAGTGCGGGAGGGAGGGGGGAAGGCGGCGCGGTGAGGAACAGCAGAGTGCGGGAGGGAGGGGGAGCGGGCGCTGAGGAACAGCAGAGTGCGGGCTGACAG
The DNA here is from genome assembly GCF_902827175.1 of Gymnodraco acuticeps. Classification (NCBI taxonomy): domain Eukaryota; kingdom Metazoa; phylum Chordata; class Actinopteri; order Perciformes; family Bathydraconidae; genus Gymnodraco; species Gymnodraco acuticeps. The sequence goes on along the minus strand of NW_022990050.1, from coordinate 24,018 downwards.
GTGTCTGTGTGGACACCCCCCTTATTGTGCGTCAGCAGAGGCTACAAGTGTCTTAGGTTCAAGTTAGACAACTAATGTCTGGGTTAGTGTTCATGACTTCATGCTTATGTCATCTTAATGGTTCATCTCAATGCACACACACTTTCCGTGTTTTTGCCAATAGTTTTAAAATAGTTTTATTCCACTGTTAAATAACCTGTTCAATACAAACATGCCACTTGCTAACATTTCTGTGAACTGGTATTTGTTTAGTGAGCTTATTAGAGGATGCTCCTGAGAGATTGTAACATGTCAATGAAGATGTCAGACTTAGTATATTTGTTAATAATTACATACAATAGGCCTACATGGAATTTTTTTTGTTTTTTTATTTTGTTAGAACAAAAACTTTTATTTTATTTGTATTATTCATATTTCTTCCTTTTTTCCCACATAAATGGGATTGAGGCAAACGACTCTGCCATGTTTCTTGATTTGTTTATGTTCTATGTTAAATAGATTTGTATATTGACAAAGTACCTGGTTGAAATAAACAAATAAAAACAAAAACATATATATTTAGGAATTTGTGGCTGAATGAAAGATTGGGCTGTGTTATGACCATAACGGAGTTGTAAAGCTTGATAATGATAGTTTTTTTTGGCCGCGTGTGTGTATTTCATTGATATTTCCTAACTTCCGCTGTACTACGTTCCCAAAGTATTTGTCCAGCAGCTCCACGTATCGGTGCAGAACCTCGAGGGCAGCAGCTCGTTGTCGTTGTTCTCCAGACCCGAACAGAAGTACAGGCTGGCGTACCTGCACCGGAAATAACATCACTGGATTAAAATGATTGATTCATTAATTATAACATCATGTGTATCTTATATGTAATCCCTAACTATTTGTTTTATTATGAATAATATGAACCTGCCAAAGCACGATAAAACAGCATTATATTATTTTGTGTAGCAAAAATGTTAAATAATCGGCATTCTGCATAATGAATACTTGCTAATATATCTGTACTTTAAAAAAAGCAAAAAAGTATTTTCCTATAATTTTTAGACTGTGATTTTGCATTTTTGCTTAAAGCTCACCTATCATGCTGATTTTTAGGCAATATAGCACGGTTCAGAATATACAGTATATATATAAAAAACATGTCTAGGACGTGTTCTTGCTCCAAATACCAAACAGATCACCCTATCTAGCCATGCCTCCTATCCCTCTATTCACTTCCTGTTTCTAAAGTGCCGATTTGGGGAATAAAGCTTTAAAAAAATAAGAGGAGGGGTCTGAGCTCATGCGGGACCGGCAGCTACTGTCTAAACTAAATGCTGCCGTGATGAAACGCCATATCATGGATGATCAAGGATCTGAACGTCTGGAGCTCAAAGGCTTTCTCTCTTGCCGGTTATACCACAAGGTGAGTTTCCTTTTTACTTCCTGCTTCTTTCACACACTATGCTCTCCAGTACAGTTAGCTCTGAGTGTTAGCGATGCTAATGTAAACACCGACCATTTACGTCCAAAAGCAGTCGGGCATTGTTTCTGATAGCAACGTTTCCTGATTGGGCCGTGGGTCCACATTTCAGATATTACGTCATATCGAACGCAAATCTGGATCAGCTTCCGTTGTTCCCCCCGTTTTTAGAGATTTGGGTACGGAGGGAAAGAGAGAGGGTTTTATTTCCTGATTGCTGCGAGAGTTCCCTGACTCACAGGGGACACATTGATGTATAAAAGACATCAGAAAGTGGCATTTTGCATGATTGGTCCCCTTTAAGTAAAGGATCCGAAGTACTTCTTCTACTTCCTCCTCTGTTTGTGACCTTTACTTTCTTCCATGTATTGTTAACACAACGTTGTGAGTGAGTGAGTGAATGAGTGTGTGTGTGTGTGTGTGTGTGTGTGTGTGTGTGTGTGTGTGTGTGTGTGTGGTGTGTGTGTGTGTGTGTGTGTGTGTGTGTGTGTGTGGTGTGTGTATTTTGAAGCTTAAAGCACAGGAAACACGAGTTAATCATTAAACGCAGACAAAGGAAAAAGTGCTGCTTTATACCTGCAGTAAAGAGACCGCTGATAAACAAAGCGATACTAGTGCGGGGGGGAAGAAATACTAGAAACTAGTTATAGTACTAGTAATATTACACTTAAGTAAAAGAAGAAGAAAAAACTGTATTAAAATACTCTGGTCTTTATTTGAGTTATGCTATATTCAGCTGGGTAGCTTCACCACAAATAGCATATATTAATAGTTGACTTATACTTTGTGGGCAAAACATAATCTGTGAAGTATCGAGAAACTCAAGCTGTAGTTATTGTGTGTTATCTTATCGTATCATTTTGTTTGTTATCATATTGTTTGCATTGTATCGTATTTTATATCTTATCGTCTTTGTATCTTATCGGTTTTTCGCGTTAACGCGTTAATAACGCGAAAAAAAATTAACGGCATTAATTATTTTAACGCGATTAACGCATGTGTATTTTTTGTCCTCGGCCGCCCCGTAGTTTCAGAGCACATCGAGTTTAAAATACCATCTACAAGCTGATGCTGACAGCCCCGCTCCTGCCGCCCGCTTGTGGCAGACACACTTCCCAGCTCACCGGCAGGCACCGACTGGCTGTTGGGAGGACCGGGGAGGGTGTGTGTATGTGTGGCCCGAGCGAGAGAGAGACCTTACGTGCATTGTTGTTGTTAGCATCTGGTGCTAGCTAGCTGCGCTAATGGATAGAAGGAGTGTGCCGAGCACTTGACTTTATGCAGGAAGCCAGACAGTGGGACATTGTACGAAAAGTCAGCACACTCAGCACGGAAAGTGTGCAACATGATTGCAGCGTCCAGGCAGCTCCCGTTCGAGCATATGCTTTGAGTTGCACATAGCTCCAACGAGCCATAGCACACACACACACACACACACACACAACACACACACACACACACACACACACACACACACACACACACACCTACACACACACACACACACACACACACACACACACACACACACACACACACCACACACACCACACACACACACACACACACAGCACACACACACACACACACACACACACACACCACACACACACACACACACACACAACACACACACAACACACACACACACACACACACACACACACACACCACACACACACACACACACACACACATCACACACAAACACACACACACACACCCACACACACACACACACACACACACACACACACACACACACACACACACACACCACACAATTTGTATTGTATTATTGTATGAGAGAGGTTCCAGGTTGAATTGAGGCGAATATTTGTAATGTTCAGAAGTTGTTGTGTTTAATATTCATGAGAATATTTGTCATTGTTCAAATGATAACAAACATTAGCATAAAGCATATTTGTCCACTCATATGTTGATAAGAGTATTAAAAACTTGAAAAATATTCCTCTAAGGTACATTTAGAACAGATCAAAAATGTGCGAAAGTTTGTGGCAGTAGCCGCAGAGCGGAGGATAGGTGAATGTATTTGTTAAAGTTGGTTTGATTACACCATTCACAATTCCGACAACGCCACCTTGGGAGTTTCACCCAAGGAAATATTAACACTTCTTTCAGTTATAGAAAGGACACATAGGCTCGAATACTAATGGAGCAGGAGACGCGGTTTCAAGTTATCAAAAATATACAATTTTATTTGGCACAAGTCACTAGTTAAAATGCAGTTAAAAACAGTCGCACAGGGCTGTAGCACAAAGGGGGGGAAATGATTTCGGATTGTATTGCATCGTATCGTTTAGTATTGTAACATATTGTTTTTTATTGCATTAAAACATATCGTTTTGTATCTAATCACAGCGTATCGTATTGGTTGGTATCGTATTTGTTGGTATCGTATTGTTTTCTATATTATTGTAGTAGGGATGTAACGATACCAAAAACTCACGGTACGATATTTATCGCGATATTGAAAAATAAAGAAAAAAAATGTGAATTTTTTTTTTTTTTACTTGAATTTTTTTTCTTTATTAAATAATAAATGTGATTTGTACAGCATTTTAGTTGGATAGTAGTATTTTAAAGTGTCAACAATATAATAATCAGACCTTGCAATAGAATAACTCAAGTTTCACTTTAGTTTTTCAAGTAACTCAACTCTAACTCACTCACTCACTCGCTCGCTCGCTCACTCACTCAGCATCATCAAGGTTATCTTTTAGGAATATGAGCATGTCCACATTTCCAGGTAGAAGCTGGGATGTTTGGGCGTTTACAAGATCCCCTGCTGTGGAAAAAAACTCTCTTGCTTGGTACTCGATGTTGCTGGGGACAGAGAGATTTGGCCCTGGGTGACAGCAGTGGGTCAAACTGTGCATTGTCTCTCCACCACTTCAAAAACAATACAGTTTTTGCCAAGAAGGTGAGGCTTATTGACAGAGATATAAATATACTGTTGGTACTTGTCAATGTCTCTAGGTGTGTACATGTAGCCCTGTCACCTACTTGCTGCCATGTTGGACAGGTCTCCCTTGAAAAAGAGATTGATGATCTCAATGGGACCATCTGGTTGAATAAAGGTTTAAAAAATAAATAATAAATAAATAAAAAAGAAATCGCGGTATATTTTGTCAGTCTCACGACGTATTGAGACATTTATTGACCGCGATATCGCGATATTCGATATATCGTTACATCCCTATATTGTAGTGTATCATTCTGTATCATATCGTATTGTATCCTATTGTTCTGTTTGCACCTCTTGTAAACGATCTTCAGGTCCCTCCAGTGCAGGAGTTGTCAGGATCGTGGTTGCCGTGCCAACACGAGCAGCATCATGTCACGGATCACCTTCTTTTTCTCCCGATCTGAAACCGGAGTGACCATTTCTGAAGCCGAAGCTTCCCCTGCCGGCTGAACAGCAGCAGGAAGCGCATCGGGAGGAAAAGAGAGGGAAATACACACTTGTAAAACATTCAGAAGAGTTCATGAAGTGTGTGTGAAGAGTAACTAGAGCACTGTGCAGGGATGGGGAAAGTACACACATCCTTCACTCAAGTAGAAGTACAGATACTCGTGTTTAAAAATACTCTGGTGAAAGTAGAAGTACTGACTAAACTTCTTTACTCAAGTAAAAGTAAAGGCTTTGAAATGTACTTCAGTAGAAAGTACCCATAACTAGCAGCTGTTTTAAAGAGTACCTGACCTCCCTTTATATTAATAGAACAATAATGTCATTGTTAGCTAATGAATGTTTCCATGCTGAACAACGGCAACATGACAACGTTTCCATTGGTCCCTCTTCTTTAGAGAAGACCAGGAAGTGATGGATACACGGATCGTGTTCAAATCAATAGGCACGCAATGACTCTAAAGCAGGGGTGCCCAACCTTTTTTGAACCGAGAGCTACTTTTAAAGTTGCCAGTCTGCCGAGATCTACCAGTCCAAATAGAGAGGCGTAGCCATTACTGACAGCCTACTACCAGGTAAATACACACTTCTACTTGTATAAAACTGACCTTTGTACGATGAATACTTCATAAAATACTGCAGATCCTTTATCTTACCTCTTTCTAATCTACACACATACAAGTATTTAACTGAAGTTACACAACAGTGTTGTTGATACAGAGTTGGAGTTTATTCACACGTCACTACAGTGGGTCATGTTTTCAAGAAACATTGAACAGTGCTGCCACATATGACACAGGGAAAAAAGAAAAGACTCTGAACCCTTTCTTTGCCATTATATAAAAATAGTGTTGCTACAAAAGTATAAATGAGGCTTACTAATAAGATCTGACGCTACACAGGAATCTGCTGCAACAGTGCAATAAAAAAGACAACATTAATAGAATCAAACCCTTTTTTTATTGCATTTTTGTAGATTATAAAAAGAAATGCCTTTAAAATAGGATGCAAGCAACACTAGTTTCTTAACCTGAATTGATAATAGACTATAATCAATTTAAGTTTGCATTCTTATACCATTTTGTACAATAATTATAATGAATAAGTTCAAACAAACTCAAACTTACAGCTGATTAATAACGGTATCTAACTTGAGTTTTTATCATATCAAAAACCTGTTGAAATGCTACTGTTATTTTTACTGTCCCCCAAAAGCGCGTCGGCAGCCTCCAGGAATGCTTCTTTCACAACTTCGCCGTCTTTGAAAGACTTCATGTGTTTCGCAAGAACGTGACTGACACGATTAAGATGCTCTGGTAGCAGCCTTGCTCTTGTTGCTGGCCTGGTGAAAAATGGACTGCTGTGCATTAGCTGTCCTTTCAGGCCCCTCCCCTTTTGGGAGCGTAGGGCAGAATTAGGAGGGAATTCCGTCTCGTAGGCTGCTTCTCAGGTCGATTAAATGAAATCCTTGCTTCCCTCACTTGCGTCGTTTCCCTGCGTTAGTCCCTCCCACCAGGGAAGCATGGAGGGACGCAGAGGAAACCACGAGAAGCAGGGAAATGAGTTTTAAGAGCAATGGGACGTCCTTTCCTCCGGAGCGTCACGTGAAGCGAGTCCGTTTGTTCATGACGCTGCACAGCTGATCGTCTGACAGCAGCTCTGTCCCCCTTATTTCCACACACACCCCCCGCCTCTGTTAGTAGCACATTTACTGACACAAACATTTGTATCATCTGTTGTAGACCCCAATAAATAAAATAAAATAATAACTAATTCTCAAAAAAGATAAACGCCATTCTTAAAATGTATAAACGACAATAGTTTGATTAATATTGATTAGAGTGCACAATAGAAATAAAATAATTGAGAGAAGAAAAAGAGATATGTTATCTATCAAAACCCAGTCAGATTTACATTCATTGGATTGCACACTTTGTGTGTTTGTGGGGATATGTAGCACATTAACATTTTAATAGCACTTAATTGACTGAATGGAAATTACAATAAATGAAACTGTAAAACGAAAAAAAGCGATCATGAAAATGGTTTCCAATAATGATTTTTGACCACTTTTGTTCAGATCACATATTTGTAAATACATGATACATTAATTGAAACCAAACATGGTATAAACTGAGGAGTGAATCCCGTGAGGTTCATGTATTTTCTTCACTCCGCTGGGGAAACTGCTCTCATGTCAAGAAGCATCAGATCAGTGCATGCACTGCCTCGTCCAATCAGTGAGCGATACACAGTAAGGGGGCGGGGGTGAGTATCTGAGGATTTCATGCGGAGGATGGTCTGGTGGTTCCTCGGTTATCGCTCCTCCATTATCGCTCCTCGCTCCTCGATCCTCGATCCTCGGTCCTCCGGCAGAAATAAGAGCCATGGGACGGTACTCAAGATGGCGCGGACAAATCAACTTCCGATGAGACCGAGGACCGAGGAAATGAAAATAGTCGACCCGAGAAGCAGCCACGGACAACGTTAGCGAACTAGTGCACTGCCCACTGCCCACCAGCCACGCCCCGACACATGGGGTGACGCCCGGCCAATCACAAAGCTTTGGATGCGTTCAAGGTGCATTATTCTGGCACAGGAAGATTATGTTATAGGACATTAACGATAAAACAGAATATTGTTGTTCTATTTTTAGACACATCTCGCGATCGACTGGGAATCTCCCCGCGATCGACCGGTTGATCGCGATCGACTGGTTGGGCACCCAACCAAACACACATTCAAACTAAAGGAACCAGCTGTTTGGAAAATGTAAGAAGTAGAAAGTACAGGTATTTGAGTTCAACATGTGAGAAGTAGAAAGTACAGGTATTTGGGTTCAACATCTAAGAAGTAGAAAGTACAGGTATTTGGGTTTCAACATGTAAGAAGTAGAAAGTACAGGTATTTGAGTTCAACATGTAAGAAGTAGAAAGTACAGGTATTTGGGTTCAACCATGTAAGAAGTAGAAAGTAACAGGTATTTGAGTTCAACATGTAAGAAGTAGAAAGTACAGGTATTGTGTTCAACATGTAAGAAGTAGAAAGTACATGTATTGTTGTTCAACATGTAAGAAGTAGAACGTACAGGTATTTGGTGTTCAACATGTAAGAAGTAGAAAGTACAGGTATTGAGTTCAACATGTAAGAAGTAGAAAGTACAGGTATTGTGTTCAACATGTAAGAAGTAGAAAGTACAGGTATTTGAGTTCAACATGTAAGAAGTAGAAAGTACAGGTATTTGTGTTCAACATGTAAGAAGAGTAGAAAGTACATGTATTTGTGTTCAAACATGTAGAAGTAGAAAAGTACAGGTATTTGTGTTCAACATGTAAGAAGTAGAAAGTACAGGTATTTGAGTTCAACATGTAAGAAGTAGAAAGTACAGGTATTTGGGTTCAACATGTAAGCAGTAGAAAGTACAGGTATTTGGGTTCAACATGTAAGCAGTAGAAAGTACAGGTATTTGGGTTCAACATGTAAGAAGTAGAAAGTACAGGTATTTGAGTTCAACAAAAGGTGACAAGGACCCGAGCCCCCCCCCCCCCCCCCCCGACCCCACGGAATATCGGCTTTAAAATGAGGAATAACAGATGATTTTAGCAGTCAGAACAACTAAAGCAGCAGTGTTAATAATAACAGAAACGCCAAAGAGTCACATCTAGTAGAAATATATAAAAGCATTTATTTTAATTGTGTAGCAGTCAGTTTATAATTTTGGCAGCACTGTTGAGCATTTTGAAAATGTATTGTCATGCCTCTGTGCAAGGCTTAGTCTTTCTATCTGTCGAGCCACTGGTGTAAAGTAACTAAGTTCATAAACTCAAGTAATATACTCGGGTACAATTTTGAGATACTTTATTTAAGTATTTCAATGTTTTGCTACTTTGTACTTCTACTCCTCTACAGTTCAGAGGTACATGTTGTACTTCTACTCCTCTACAGTTCAGAGGTACATGTTGTACTTCTACTCCTCTACAGTTCAGAGGTACATGGTGTACTTCTACTCCTCTACAGTTCAGAGGTACATGGTGTACTTCTACTCCTCTACAGTTCAGAGGTACATGGTGTACTTCTACTCCTCTACAGTTCAGAGGTACATGGTGTACTTCTACTCCTCTACAGTTCAGAGGTACATGGTGTACTTCTACTCTCTAGTTCAGAGTACATGTTGTACTTCTACTCCTCTACAGTTCAGAGGTACATGGTGTACTTCTACTCCTCTACAGTTCAGAGGTACATGGTGTACTTCTACTCCTCTACAGTTCAGAGGTACATGGTGTACTTCTACTCCTCTACAGTTCAGAGGTACATGGTGTACTTTCACTCCACTGCATGTATCTAATACCTTTAGTTACTTCACAGATGTGGATGAATGATGTGAAATCTAATCAAGTGTTAAATCACACTTTAGTTCCACCTGGAGTAAATCCACCAGCTACCCTGCAGAATACAAAGTCATTCAAACTAGCTGCACCTTTACCAGCTTTGAGAACACTTTCATGATCAATCATTATAAAACATATCATATATATTATTCTGAAATGGACCAATCTGCACAACGACTACTTTTACTGTCGCTACTTTCACTATATTTTGATGATAATACTTTTCTACTTTTACTTGAGGAACATTTTGAATTCAGGACTTTTACTAACAGAGTATTCCTACACTCTGGTACTTCTACTTTGACTCAAGTACAAGATCTGAGTACTTCTACTGTTTCTGAAGTACAAGATCTGAGTACTTCTACTTTGACTCAAGTACAAGACCTGAGTACTTCTACTTTGACTCAAGTACAATATCTGAGTACTTCTACTTTTACTCAAGATCTGAGTACTTCTACTTGTACTCAAGTACAAGATCTGAGTACTTTTACTCAAGTACAAGACCTGAGTACTTCTACTTTTACTCAAGTACAAGATCTGAGTACTTCTACTTGTACTGAAGTACAAGATCTGAGTACTTTTACTCAAGTACAAGACCTGAGTACTTCTACTTTTACTCAAGTACAAGATCTGAGTACTTCTACATTTACTCAAGTACAAGACCTGAGTACTTCTACTTTTACTCAAGTACAAGATCTGAGTACTTCTACTTTTACTCAAGTACAACATCTGAGTACTTCTACTTTTACTCAAGTACAAGACCTGAGTACTTCTACTTTTACTCAAGTACAAGATCTGAGTACTACTTTTAAGAACAACATCTGAGTACTTCTACTAAAGTACAAGATCTGAGTACTTCTACTCTAGCACAATATATATACTTATACCACCTCCGTTTATAGCCTATGAAACAAACTATTAGAAAACGAAAGCTAAAGCTAACGTTAGCAGATAGTGACAATGTATGCTAGCTAGCTAGCTCAACGATTCCTTAAATGATATTGCGACAGAAAAACGTTTCAGTGCACATCACGCTCTGCCGCTCTGCCGCTCTGCCGCTCTGCCGCTCTGAACACCCCGTTCTAACAGCTGTTCGCCGGCGGCTCAGTCTGTGCCACAGTGACTCCGCACAGTTAACGAACGCACCGTAGATAATGTAGCTGACCCTCATCCCGGAGCAGCAGAGTTCAGCCGACAGGCAGGAAGACTCGAGCACACAGCTCGCGCTTCATATATTAAAAAAATAACACCATGCGCGTCATGATGGCACATAACAGCTCGCGACCGCAGATTATTTCGGCGATTAGATAAAATGTAAATTATATTTGACGCAACTTTAGTTACATTTCCATGACTTTTCCAAAACTTTGGGAAAAATATTGTTTTCCATAACTTTTCCAGGACCTGGAATTTGCATTTTGAATTTCCATGACTTTTCCAGGTTTTCAATGAACCCTGAAGAACTGATACCAGAAACATGTATTTAAGAACAGTGACAACGTATTTGTACTCCACTACTTCCCACCTATGGAGGTTTGTATACATTCCTTTATTTTCAATGTATGCCATATATACTTCTACTACTACTATTACTAATGTTCCTGTAGTAAACGATCCCAGTACTTTCTCAAGTATGTGAACTAGAGTATTGTACTAATAGAGGTTTGTATCCATTCCTTTATTTTCATTTATTAGGCTACTTTATACTTCTACTTTTATAGACTTAGGTAATTAATGTTATTCAGTGATATTATATATGTTCATCTGAAAAGGGGCATTCTGCATAATGAGTTCCTGTAGTTTGGTTCTTAAAGTATATTTTAAAACTTCTATACTAGACTTTCACTTGTAACAGAGTCAGGGTTCATACACTTTTTCACCAATGATTTTCAATGACTTCTCCATGACCTTTACTTAATTTTCCATGACCAAATAAATGACTCTTTCTCAGCGTACCACTGAAAATGGTTTATTTTAACATGGAACAGGAAAATAAGGTCTGCATATGAAACTTGTTGTGCCTCTAAAACAAATCCAATAGGCTTACTAGCTTCTACACGCTGAAGCAACTCAAATCTCTCACCAGCAAAATACCTCGTCAGTTAAATGCCATTTTACGTTTCATTACTATACGATACAGTATTTACTATCATTATTTATAGTATTACTATTTCGGCGATTAGATCAAATATAAATTATATTTGATGCAACTTTAGTTACATTTCCATGACTTTTCCAAAACTTTGGCAAAATTAGCATTTTGAATTTCCATGACTTTTCCAGGTTTTTAATGACCGTAAGAACCCTGCAGAGTACTTCTACATTGTGGTATTACTACTTGTACTTAAAGGTGGGGTAGGTAAGTTTGAGAAACCGGCTCGAGATACACTTGTTGTTATATTCCATGGAATGCTCTTAACATCCCGATAGCAATGAATACGTTAAATGCTTTGACAATAAATACATTAAAATATGTCATCAGTGGAAGCCGTGGCGCTGTAAAAAGCACGACCAATCATCTGAGCCGGCTAAAGTAACTGGATGGCCTACCTGCCTGTCAGCCTTCCATCTGTGCACAAACTTATCTCGTGCCCTCATTGGTCACGTGCGCGTTCGTGTGTGTTGGAGGAGGGGCTCTGTGAGGAAGTGGCTGATCTTTTCTGCTGTGTATTTTTAAATTCTAGCGCACTCGAGCTGCTTTCTGGTTACCTACCCCACCTTTAAGTCAAATATCCCAGTACTTTCTCCACCTTTGATATTCTACAATAATATTAAACTTTGCAAGGAGGCATCCTGCATAATGTGCAATTCCATTACCTTTATTATAATAATGAACTTTTACTCAAGTAACATTCTGAATTAAGTACTTTAAGTTATTATGCTGTATTTTTATACTTTAACAATATATTGATGCTTATGCTTTTGATGCCAGACTTTTACTTGTAACAGAGTATTTCGACAGACGTATTAGTACATATTCTTCAGCCAAAGATCTTTACCTATCTCTGTGTTTATCTTGCTGTGCAAAAACAGGAGGAACATCTTGTGGCTGAAGGACAGATAAAACTAAAATGTGGTTTATTGGTTGCATGTCAACAGAGAAACACACACACACACACACACACACACACACACACACACACCACACGCAGAATAACACTCCCACATTGAGCTGCCTGAAGCTAAAGTAAGGCACTTATGTGTGAGGTCACTGTTATATTTCTCAACATGCAGAAACATCAGCAGGGAGTTGAACCGTCTGCAAACACAGAAACTCAGAGTGTTGCGCAACAAAACTAATGAGAGCTCTCCGCGCTGAGGAGCGCCAGATGTTTAGTGTTGCTGTCAAAACATGAAAAGTATATGTTTCTAACAGAGATCGAAAAACTACTCGACTAGCCTTTTTACTCAAGTAGAAGTAGTAATACCACAGTGTAGAAACACTCTGCTACAAGTACAACTCTGGCATCCAAAATGTTACTTAAGTACAACAATATAACCAAGTGTTGAATCAGACTTTAGTTCCACCTGGAGTAAATCCACCAGCTACCCTGCAGTATACAAACTCATTCAAACTAGCTGCACCTTCACCAGCTTTGAGAACACTTTCATGATCAATCATTATAAAACATATCATATATATTATTCTGAAATGGACCAATCTGCACAACGACTACTTTTACTGTCGCTACTTTCACCATATTTTGATGAGAATACTTTTCTACTTTCACTTGAGGAACATTTTGAATGCAGGACTTTTACTGTAACAGAGTATTCCTACACTCTGGTACTTCTACTTTTACTCAAGTACAAGATCTGAGTACTTCTACTTTGACTCAAGTACAAGATCTGAGTACTTCTACTTTTACTCAAGTACAAGATCTGAGTACTTCTACTTTTACTCAAGTACAACATCTGAGTACTTCTACTTTTACTCAAGATCTGAGGTACTTCTACTTTTACTCAAGTACAAGGTCTGAGTACTTCTACTTTTACTCAAGTACAATATCTGAGTACTTCTACTTTTACTCAAGTACAGGATCTGAGTACTTCTACTTTTACTCAAGTACAACATCTGAGTACTTCTACTTTTACTCAAGTACAACATCTGAGTACTTCTACTTTTACTCAAGTACAACATCTGAGTACTTCTACTTTTACTCAAGATCTGAGGTACTTCTACTTTTACTCAAGTACAAGGTCTGAGTACTTCTACTTTTACTCAAGTACAAGATCTGAGTACTTCTACTTTTACTCAAGTACAATATCTGAGTACTTCTACTTTTACTAAGTACAAGATCTGAGTACTTCTACTTTTACTGAAGTACAAGATCTGAGTACTTATACTTTTACTCAAGATCTGAGTACTTCTACTTTTACTCAAGTACAATATATGAGTACTTCTACTTTTACTCAAGTACAATATATGAGTACTTCTACCACCTCTGCCTGCAATCAAACTAATGTTGTCAAATAAACTTAGTGAAGTAAATAGTCCAATCTTTTCTACAAATTGTAGTGGAGTAGAAGTATAAAATAGAGTAAAGTATACTTTAAAACATATAGGGTAAATGTACTAAATCACCTTCCACCACTGGCTTTAAAACATGTAAAATAAATGATTGTTGGTGTGGAAACCCAGATTCCTCATGTTGTTAAAATCATCCAAAACACATGTAATGTCCTGCAGTGTTTGGAGACTCGCATCCATTCGCCTGTCAGACACAACACTCAGAGCTCGCTATATAATGAAATGTGATCATTCTGACTAACTTTCCTGCGTGTTCTCCACGCGTAGGAAAGTCAGGAATTAAGCGACCTTTGATCAAGGAAGTAGCCTCACACAGTGTTTCTCTGTCAGAAAGTGATCGCTCTGCAGGACACTTTGCCTCGCGGACAGGTGCACGCGGTAACTACTGCAGAGAGCTCGGGTACTCACCATCCTGTCACCTGAGATGTAAAATCCTTCAGGTTTGTGATTTATCTCAGCACCCTGCAGTCCTCTCGCGCTGCTGTCGCGTTCATAGTTCCCAGAAAGCAGTGCGCGCTCCCACACATTCTCCAGGCGGAGCCGCGCCCCCGCTGCGCGCCCCCGACTCCCACAGACAGGTGAACGTGCTGTGGGTGGAGGACTGAACTCTCTAAATATATTGGAAATTATTTTAATGTCGAACAAAACAACAAAGACACTTTTTCCATTGTTGGACTGAGAGTGCTGCAGATCTGCAAACAAGTCATAAAAGTGGCATAAAAATAGCCCAATAGCCACTCAACAAATCTGTACTTTCACCACTTTTCTATTGGGTTATTTTTTACATTTAGATTCGTTTTTTAAAGATGACCTACTAATGATTTAGTTGAAAACGAGTGTCGTGGACTAGTCCCCATCGATCAACTGTCACAAAGAACAGTACATGGCGCAGCTTTAGCCAACATTGTTCATCTCCAGCTGTTCTCACCTAATAATGATGATGTGTATTTCAATCATTAACAAACTGAACCTCCTCCTTCCTGCCGCTAGGGGTTTGTGGGGGTGTCGCATGTATGTATAATAAGAGGGTGTCGCCCCCCCCATGTAAATCCAGCTCCACGTGGTTCTGGTCCCGTGTAAAAGCCCCGCGGAGAGGCCGGCAGAGAGAGAGCATTCCCGGATCTGCACCATGTCTCTGTACCGAAACTCCGCCTGGTTCCTGAAGGGGCTCACCGAGTTCACCAGGTAGGAAAAAGCTTCATTAAAGTATTTAAAAAAGGTCTTGAAAAGCCTGTAATATTGAGTTGTATGGTTGTTATCATTAGGTACAATGACTTTTTGAAAGGCAGGATGAGAACTATAATAAATTGAGTTTAAATATGTTCTATCCTCACTGGTTTCTGTGTGAAGAAACATTGTATTTATTATTATTCTACAAATATAAGTACAGTATACTTCAAGCAACTCAAATACTGAAAACAAGTTTAGGAATAAATCGGCTATTCTTTTTTAACTTGTTAGGTTTATTTCAACTAACTTATAGCTTACTCAAACAGACTTATATTAAACATATATAAACTATAATAGGTTATTACTTTTTTAATAGACAAACCAAAGCAAACTACACTGACTACAATGAGTTACCTTAATATTAGTTATTTTGTATAATTCTCATTACAGAAAAGTAAAAAAAGTCTATTATATTGTTCATAAAAATGTGATTATTGTGGGGTGATGACGGAAGATGTTTCCTCTGATGTATTTGTATTTCTGACATTAAATCAAATCAACATCACAGGCACTGATTTATGCAAAACCCCGCCTAAACTGTCCAATCTCACAAAGGAGAGTTACCGCATGATACGTTGCTGGAAATCAACAACAAAATATGTTACATTTGATATTCATTTTTTCTTTAAAGGAAGAATTCCAGCTTCTTAAATGTGAACATTGCTGCTTGTCTTTGTTTTATTTCAGATGGCATAAGACATCTTTGGGTTTTTTGGACCGTTGATTTGACATAACTAGACATTGAGCTCTTAAACTGACATCTGATATTTAACAGACTAAATGATTATAAGAGGTTATTATAATAGTTTCAGCCTGAACACTAATATCACATACGGTCATTTAACTAGCTGTGGATGCATTCTGAACGTTTGTGAATGGTTTGAAACGTTGCATTTAAAAACTGCACACTTAATATATACATTAAACCTCTGTCCAAAGCGAACCACCATAATATGTAACTAAATAAATGATCACACACACAGTCACACACACACACACACACACACACACACACACACACACACACACACACACACACACACACACACAGATCTCACCCCAAACCGCCTCTGATGCCAGGCACGCTCTCGTCTTCATTGTGTCAGTTTACAGTACTTACAGTAAGCAAACACTGACCCTCTCTGACCTGAACACGCACACACACACACACACACACACACACACACACACACACACACACACATACACACACACACACACACACACACACACACACACACACACACACACACACACACCATGTATACATCACTTCAGGGGACATTACATTGACTTACATGCATTTCCTGGAGACTTATCCTAACCTTAACCCTAACCCAACACATGCCTAACCCTAACCCTAAAAGTAATGATGCCCCTCATGGGGACCTCCATTTTGTCCCCATAAGGGAGGCGAGTCCCCACATGTGACTGTGTAAACAGATTTAGGTCCCCACAAGTAGTAATGCTAGGCCACACACACACACACACACACACACACACACACACACACACACACACCCAAAGCGAACCACCATAATATGTAAGTAAATAAATGATCAAACGATGACATTTAATTCATTGAAACTGTAGGGATGTAAACTCGACGCCTTAGGGTAGCATGCAAAGCTAAATATCCGTATTAAAAGGTGGAATTAGCATCGATTTGGCAAGAGGCAAAAACTCACCCTTAAGTGAATGTAATCTTACTGCTATGTAAGTAAGGGTCATGTTAAGACGCATGTGTTTTTACATCCCATTGAGACATGCCTATCATACAAAGTCATACAAGGTTGGAAAGATTTCCACTTATTTGGTTTAACTTTAGACATTATGGGATGCTCCTTTTTAGGCAACCACTAAAGCAAAAATAAATAATTGAATCAAATATTTGTCCTCCAAAGAAGCAGCCAATGAGGGCCAGCTTTACCCCACATTGTGAACGTCCGTGGAGTGATGCTTATATGAGGTCATGTAGGGTCAAAGGTTATGTAAGGACTGGATCTTTGAAAAGGGATTATAGTATAGCTCCATGTTTCTACTGCATGGTAGTTGATGATTCAAGAATTCAGAAAAGAGCTGCAGCGCATCTTTGAATATTAAAAATGAATGTAATAATCTCATTCCAGTGACTCAGCAGGAGCCGTGTTCGACTACAAAGTCAGTTTTCAACCTCAAAAGATTGTATCAGTCTCCTATCTGATCCATTTCTTCCCCGCGGAGCCTTTTCCTCATGGGTTCACAACAGGACCAGCTGTGTGAAGAGGTGCTTTTGTGATTGTTTCCCCGCTCCCCTTTGTTCTGTGTTATCTTTTAACACAGAGTAACCCGCTCCGACCCCGCTAATCGCTCGCTGCATGACACCAGCGAACAGAGCGGCATTTAGTTCCCTCTATTCCAACAATGGCATCCAGGACAATGGGGGGGATTGAAGTCCTCACACACACACACAACACACACACACACACACCACACACACACCCACCACACCACACACACACACACACACACACACACACACACACACACACACACACACACACACAGATCTCACCCCAAACCGCCTCTGATGCCAGGCACGCTCTCATCTTCATTGTGTCAGTTTACAGTACTTACAGTAAGCAAACACTGACCCTCTCTGACCTGAACACACACACACACACACACACACACACACACACACACACACACACACACACACACACACACACACACACACACACACACACACACACACACACACACACACACAGTAACAGACACACACACACACGCACACACACAGTAACAGACACACACACAGTAACAGACACACACACACACACACACACACACACGATGAAAATCCTTTATTGAGATATCCTGATTGCAATCTAATTTGATATTACAAGCGTTTATAAACTCAAATGTCACATTACATTTAGCTGACGCTTTTATCCAAAGCGACTTACAATAAGTGCGTTCGACCAGGAAGACACAAACTTCAAGAAAACAGAATCATATAAGTACATCAGGTTTCATAGAGCCAAACATTTCAAGTGCTACTCAACTGGCTTTAGATAAGCCAGTCCTTTATTAGTATATAAGTGCTTTGATAATAATTCTATCGCTCGAAGTGGAGTCGAAAGAAACATGAAAAGACTATGAAAAATCTTGAAAGGGATTGCATTTGAAGATTTTGAATTACTATAAAAACACTATTTCCATCCATCCATCTTCTCCCGCTTATCCGTGGTCGGGTCTCGTGGGTAGCAGTTCCAGCAGAGAGCCCCAAACGTTCCTTTCCCTGGCGACATCAACCAGCTCTGACTGGGGGATCCCAAGGCGCTCCCAGGCCAGCGAAGAGATATAATCCCTCCACCTGGTCCTAGGTCTACCCCTTGGTCTCTTCCCAGCTGGACGTGCCTGGAACACCTCCCTAGGGAGGCGCCCAGGTGGCATCCTAACTAGGTGCCCGAACCACCTCAACTGGCTCCTTTCGACGTGAAGGAGGAGCGGCTCAACTCCGAGTCCCTCCCGGATGACTTAACTTCTCACCTTATCCCTAAGAGAGACACCAGCCACCCTGCGGAGAAAACCCATCTCGGCCGCTTGTATCCGCGATCTCGTTCTCTCGGTCATGACCCATCCTTCATGGCCATAGGTGAGGGTAGGAACGAAAATGGCCCGGTAGACAGAGAGCTTTGCCTTCTGGCTCAGCTCCCTTTTCATCACAACGGTGCGGTAAAGCGACTGCAGTACCGCTCCCGCTGCTCCGATTCTCCGGCCCATCTCACGCTCCATTGTTCCCTCACTCAAGAACAAGACCCAAGAGATACTTGAAATCCTTCACTTGGGGTAAGGACTCATTCCCTACTTGGAGTGGACAGTCCATCGGTTTCCTGCTGAGAACCATGGCCTCAGATTTGGAGGTGCTGATCCTCATCCCAGCCGCTTCACACTCGGTTGCGAACCGATCCAGTGAGTGCTGAAGGTCGCAGACCGATGAAGCCATTAGAACCACATCATCTGCAAAAAGCAGTGGTGCAAACCTTAGTCCACCGAACTGCAGACCCCCTCCCCCATGACTACGCCTCAAAATCCGATCCATGTTATAAAAAATAAATAAAAAACCACTATATTGAGTTAAATGACCTATACTATAACTAATCTCATGAATATCAAACTACAAACTTCGTCCTGTCGTCCCTCGTGCTGCAGAGATTCAAAGTGTACGCACTAAGCATGTTTGCAGACCTGAATAAAATGCAGTAAATGTTGTTTTTTTCTCCTGCAGGAGCGCCTTCCTGTCGGCCTCCAAGAGCTTCGTGGAGAAGGACCTGGAGGCGTCTTTAGCCGGACGTTCCTTCATGATAACGGGAGCTAACAGCGGCATCGGGAAAGCCACCGCCATGAACATCGCTAAGAAAGGTTAGCTAATAACTCTCAATACTTTTAAATCCAGGCTGAAGACTTTTCTTTCTGCCATCTCTTCACATCTGTCTTCCTTGTAAACTAGCTTCCATCCCCATTGCCTTCAGTCACATGCTTTTATCACATGGCAATACTCACGTTGATGTATAATGTTGGATAATGTTTTTATCATTGTTATACTATGATGTTTGTATTTGCTTTTTTTGCTTTGAGGCATTTCTTGTGATTTGGGGCTATAATACATTTTGATTTGATTTGATTGTTTCACTTTAAGTGAACTATTTTATTCATGTATTTTTTTGTATTATCTTTGCTTTTTAATGACCGTTTTTTAAATGCCATTTTCTTAATGTCTTTCATTTTTGTAAAGCACTTTGAATTGCGTTGTGTTGAAAGGTGCTGTATGAATAAACTTGCCTTGCCTGTAATGCTAATAAAGCTAATAATGCTAATCCAATAGCTGCAGGATTATTGCTGTTTTGACTTTGTGTCTTCACGGTTGGTTGCACTTATTGAAAGTTGCCTTACTAGCAAAGACCATGTCAAAAAGGCAGTTGCATTATTTGACTTTATGATGATAAATTAGATCCTAAATCTATGATGCATAAAGACATGTATTCATGTGTCCGTCTCTGCACAGGAGGAACGATCCACATGGTCTGCAGGAACAAGGACAAGGCCGAAGAGGCGAGGGCCGAAATCGTCAAAGAGACGGGAAATAAAGTACAGAATGACTCACGGCTACACAGACATTTAAAAAAACACGGGGGCAGACAACCTTCAAAATGTCCGCTTCACTGTCCATTAACAGTTTCAGCATAATCACAATTTAAAACCCATAAAATGTTATAAAAACAGCCAAACATTACAAAAACACTCATTCTTTACAGCAGCGGTTCCCAACCTGTGGGCCGTGGCCCCCTAGTGGTCTGCGAAAGGCATTGCAAGTGGGCCGCCAAATAACATTACAGTCCTTGACAGCGGTCTGTACTACTGGATTTCCAATGTGTCACATGTTCTGAATTGACCAATCAGAATCGAGTATTCAACTAAACCGTGTAATAAAAATGTCTGTTTGTTACTGATGGCCAGCTCCTTTTCTAATTAAAATAAAAAGTACTCTGAGAACTTTATTTAGCCTCCGTATTGTTTGTGGTTAAATGTGAGCCGCGAAAAAAATGTAGATTCTTAAGTGGGCCCTGAGTTGAAAAAGGTTGGGAACCGTTGCTTTACAGTTTCTGATGCATCATAGCATATCAAATAAAATGGCTTACCCTTTGCCCGTTAGGTTTCTATGGAGAACACAGCACTTCTTATGATGTAATATAGTTATAATAATAATCTATTATATATATTATAGTATCCATTATTATGAAAATGGCAATCCTTCATAATGAATACTTGAAGTGTTGGCGTTCTACGCATATTTAAGTGTTTAATAGTTTTGTAATGTTACCTTTTGAATGCAGTATTTTAATACTTCTACACTGTGTTATTAATACTTGTGCTAAATATAAATCTAACCCCCTGTGATGATGTCTTTCAGGAGGTGTTCGTCCACATCCTGGACCTTTCTGAGACTAAGAAGGTCTGGGAGTTTGCCGAGGGGTTCAAAAGAAAATACAAGACCCTCAACGTGCTGGTGAGAGACATGAAGTACATATTACTATAAAAGAATATATTGTAATGTGATTCAGATGTAGGTGACCTTAGGGCGGAAGATAGTGTTAGGACCCACTCTTTTACCTAGGCTTCTAATTGAATTTGATTTATTGTTTAGTTCAGTCCTGTGTTTATTGATCTATGTGTTGTTCTGTTTATGGATTAGAAGGGCAGGGGCTTGTTTGCTTTTGTTTGTTTTTCTGGTTGATGAAGCATTTTGTGTAGCTGTTGGATATACAAATAACTATATATGTAAAGATAGATTGTTTGTTGGTTGGTTGGTTGGATGGTTGAGTGGTCGATTGGTTGACTGATTAATTGGTTGGATGGTTGGTTGATTGATTGGATGATTGGTCGGTTGGTTGGTTGATTGATTGGATGATTGGTCGATTGGTT
>NW_022990049.1:0-82847 GCF_902827175.1 Gymnodraco acuticeps | reverse complement strand
CTATAGCAAGCTACCCCCTGGCGCCGCCCCTGATTCTACGGCAGACATTCTCATACTGCTTGGCCGAGATATACCACAGGCACATAAAGTTCGGGAGCTGTGCAATGGACCCCACAACGCCCCGTATGCTCAACGCCTCGACCTAGGTTGGGTGATCATAGGAGAAGTCTGTCTTGGAAAAACCCACAAACTAGACTGCATCAATGTCTACAGGACCAACGTGCTGATAAATGGACGTACGTCTCTTTTTGACCCTTGCAATAACACTCTGCACATCAAAGAGAGAGTGGATACTCCAACTCTTCACCACCATTTCCCAAGAGCTAAAGAGATGAGCAATCTGTTCGATAAAACGGACAACCTTGGAAAAGGAGTTTTCCAGCAGACACCACATGATGACAAGGTTGCCATGTCTGTAGAAGACATAATCTTCCTGGAAATAATGGACAGAGAAGTCTTCATGGATGACTCAAATAGTTGGGTAGCACCTTTACCTTTCAGAGAACAAAGACGTAAGCTCCCCAACAACAGAGCACAAGCTGTCCAGCATCTCCTGACGTTACGCCACATGCTTAAAAAAAGCCAGACATGAAGGAACATTTGATCACTTTCATGAGGAAGATCTTTGAGTCTGGTCATGCTGAACCTGCGCTCCCTCTCAGTGAAGAGCAAGAGTGTTGGTATATACCAATCTTTGGAGTCTATCATCCACGCAAGCCAGGTCAGATTCGAGCGGTGTTCGACTCAGTGCCAAGCAAGACGGCATCTCACTTAATGACGTTCTGTTGACTGGTCCAGATCTCAACAATACACTCTTGGGTGTCCTCACTCGCTTCCGTAAGGAACCTGTTGCTGTAGACATAGAGCAAATGTTCTACTGCTTCAAAGTTTGTGAGGAGCACCGCAACTTCTTACGTTTCCTATGGTTTGAGGACAATGACCCTGCCAAAAGAGTCAAAGAGTATCGCATGACAGTCCACGTGCTTGGCAATAGCCCCTCTCCAGCGGTTGCTATATATGGCTTAAGAAAAGCTGCCTGTCAAGACCAGGAGGAACAGGGAAAGGAGGCAAAGCGGTTCATCATGAGGAACTTTTATGTTGACGATGGACTCTCCTCTTTCCCTACTGACGACGAGGCCATTCGTGTGCTGAAAAAGAGAAATATTAGCTGATTCAAACATTAGACTACACAAGGTAGCTTCAAACCACAGGAAAGTGATGGAAGCCTTTCCCCCTGAGGAACGTGCTAAAGATCTGAAGGACCTTGAACTAGGAATAGATCCTCTCCCCCTGCAGAGGAGTTTAGGCCTCAGCTGGAACCTTGAAACTGATACATTCACCTTCCTTGTGTCCAGGGAAGGTAAGCCTTTTACTCGTCGTGGAGTGCTCTCAACAGTCAACAGCCTGTTTGATCCCTTGGGCTTTGTGGCTCCAATAACAGTTCAAGGCAAGGCTCTACTCAGAAAATTCTGTACGGAAAACTGTGAGTGGGATGAACCATTACCTGCCGAAAAAGAGACACAGTGGAAGTCTTGGAAAGACTCACTTATGGCACTTGAGCTACTTCAGATTCCCAGGACTTACTTACCGGTTTCTTTACTATCCACACAGTTCAAATAACTTTGTGTTTGCGGATGCATCCACTACAGCCATCTCTGAAGTGGCCTACCTCAGAGCAATCGATAGTAAGGGACATGTTTCACATTGGATTCTGCATGGGAAATCTAAAACTAGCACCACGTCACACCTCATACTGTGCCTCGTCTGGAATTTTGTTGCAGCTGTGCTGGCAGTCGAACTATCTGAGCTGTTGGTTAGAAGAGCTGGATATCAAAATTGACACACTGAAGTTCTACACAGACAGTAAAGTTGTGTGGGCTACATTCACAACAAGCAAACCGGAGGTTCTATGTGTACGTCGCCAACAGAGTTACACGCATACGAAAGTCAACCAGTCCTGAACAGTGGCACTTCATCAGCACAGAGCACAATCCTGCAGATCATGGTACACAGTATGTACCAGCTATGTTCTTAGGAGGTACAAACTGGTTTTCAGCTCCTTCCTTTCTGAAAAAAGATGAAGGAGCACCTCCTCAGGAAAAGATCTTTAGGCTTGTCGAACCGGACTTGGACACAGATGTGCGCCCGGTAATTACGACCTTTGCTACAACAACCTCTGAAACGCAGCTAGGTTCACACAGATTTGAGCGCTTTTCCAGCTGGGAGCTACTCACCCAAGCAGTGGCCAAGCTTATCTGGAGAGTCAGATCTTGTTCCAGAGGTAAAAAGGGGGATAAGTCAAAAGCAGATGAGCTCCTGGCAAACATAATAATCATCCTTTGCATTCAGCAAGAAGCCTTCAAAGGAGAAATACAGGCTCTGGTTAAAGGAGAGATGGTTTCAAAGAGCAGCCGCCTCAGAAAGCTTGATCCCATCTTGGATATAGATGGTGAGGATTGGTGGTCGTTTGTCAGCTGCTGCAATCGCTTGGGAAGAGAAACACCCAATTATCATCCCAAAAAATCATCACATCACTACTAGGGCTGTCGATTAAAATAGTTAATCGCAAATTAATCGCACATTTTTTATCTGTTCTAAATGTACCTTATTTTTCAAGTTTTTAATACTCTTATCAACATATGAGTGGACAAATATGCTTTATGCTAATGTTTATTATCATTTGAACAACTCTCTCATACAATAGTGTGTGTGTGTGTGTGTATGTGTGTTGTGTGTGTGTGTGTGTGTGTGTGTGTGTGTGTGTGTGTGTGGTGTGTGTGTGTGTGTGTGTGTGTGTGTGTGTGTGTGTGGATGTGTGTTGGTGTGTGTGTGTGTGTGTGTGCTGGTGTGTGTGTGTGTGTGTTGTGTGTGTGTGTGTGTGTGTGTGTGTGTGTGTGTGTGGTGTGTGTGTGTGTGTGTGTGTGTGTGTGTGTGTGTGTGTGTGTGTGTGTGTGTGTGTGTGTGTGTGTGTGTGTGTGTGTGTGTGTGTGTGTGTGTGTGTGTGTGTGTGTGTGTGTGAGATGTGCAACTCAAGGCATATGCTCGAACGCGAGCTGCCTGGACGCTGCAATCATGTTGCGCACTATCCGTGCTGAGTGTGCTGACTTCTCGTCCACTGTCTGGCTTCCTGCATAAAGTCAAGTGCTCGGCGCAGTTGTGGCGAAATGTCGCTCCTCTGTTTTCATTTAAACAGCTCCTTATATCCGTTAGCGCAGCTAGCTAGCACCAGATGCTAACAACAACAATACACGTAAGGTCTCTCTCTCTCACACATACACACACCCTCCCGGTCCTCCCGATGGCCAGTCGGTGCCTGCCGGTGAGCATGGAAGTGTGGTCTGCCGCAAGCAGGCAGCAGGAGCGGGGCTGTCAGCATCAGCTTGTAGATGGTATTTTAAAAAATACACATGCGTTAAAATAATTAGTGGCGTTCATTTTTTTTTGCGTTAACGCGTAATCACTACATTACTGGTGAGATATTACCACGAACGACAAGCACACCAGGGAAGACAAATCACTGAAGGGGCTGTCAGGTCAGCCGGTCTGTGGGTCCTTGGAGGAAAGAAGCTGGTATCAAGCATCATATACAAGTGTGTCACCTGTCAAAGGTTTAGAGGAAGTGTGGAAAATCTAAAAATGTCCAATTTACCTGCTGATCGTTTTACCCAAGCTCCTCCATTCACCCATGTTGGACTAGACGTGTTTGGACCATGGAATGTTTGCGCTCATCGTACCAGAGGAGGTCTCTCAGAAAACAAGCGCTGGGCCATCATGTTTACTTGTCTAGTCACAAGAGCAGTACACATTGAGGTAGTTGAGTCTCTATCCACCTCAAGCTTCATCAATGCGCTAAGAAGATTCACTGCAATCAGGGGCCCAGTTAAGCTTTTTCGTTCGGACCGTGGGACGAACTTCGTTGGTGCTTGCAAAGAACTTGAAATAACACAAGGAAACGCCGAGCTCCAGTCCTACCTCAAGAAGCAGAGTTGTACATGGGACTTCAATCTGCCACATTCTTCACATATGGGAGGAGTGTGGGAAAGGATGATAGGGGTTGCACGTCGCATTTTGGATGCTATGTTGCTCAAGGTGCACTCTCCCAATCTTTCGCATGAAGTCTGTGTATGTGAGGGTCTAAGGACAGAGGGTGTCGTATTGTCATACTGATATTCTGTACACACTGTGAAGACCACTGACACAAATGTAACATTTGTGATATTGGGCTATATAAATAAACATTGATTGATTGATTGAGTCTGCATCACATTGATGGTAGAAGTCACTGCTATAATGAATGCAAGACCAATAGTTCCAGTGTCATCAGGTCCAGACATGCCCATTGTACTCACTCCTGCCATGCTTGTGACACAAAAATAGACTCACTTTCAGCTCCTTCTGGAAACCTTGACCTTAAAGATCTTTACCTGAGTCAATGGAAGCAAGTCCAAAGTCTAGCTGATTCATTCTTGAAACATTGGCGACAAGAATACCTTGCAACACTACAACCAAGAAGAAAATGGCAAGCAGATAAGCCTAACTTGCAAATCGGAGACGTTGTGCTTCTGAAGGACAGATAGGTTAAATGGAACGAATGGCCTACTGGACTTATAGTAAATACCTTTCCTGGTCAAGACAACAGGGTCCGTAAAGTGGAAGTAAGGGTGATTTAAAGAAGGTTCTCCCAGGGTGTATTCAAGACCAGTCTCTGAAGTTGTTCTCCTTCTCAAAGGGACTTAGTGGTACATTATACCAAGCGGGGAGTGTGCTGCCCCTTTAAGAGGGCCTGCAAAGGGTTTTAGGTTTTGCACTGGGTGTCCATAAATGCTTGCCGTAGTTTCCTGTTTATGTCTGTCTATGGAGCACATGGGTTGTTTCCTGCCAACAAAATCCTTGCTCAAATCCTAGGGTCTTTATGTATTTTTATAAGAAATGAAAATGGAACTTAGTTACTGACGACTTCGGGCCGGGTAATCTTGCACATGTGGGTTTGCACAGGACAAATGTCACACAGCACTTTAGTGAAAAGTTTGCACTTTTTATTGATGGTGTGTATTAAATGATTCAACCGTATTAAATTGTGATGTCGTCTGGCAGACGCTGGTCGGGCTCTCGGCTCCACCTGGAAAGAAAGGGGAGTTATAGCGAGAGCGCCGAAAGTGTTGGTTTGTGTAGATTGACAGTGGTTGAGATTATGTGCAAAGGATATGTTTAGC
This sequence comes from Gymnodraco acuticeps, assembly GCF_902827175.1. Taxonomy (NCBI): domain Eukaryota; kingdom Metazoa; phylum Chordata; class Actinopteri; order Perciformes; family Bathydraconidae; genus Gymnodraco; species Gymnodraco acuticeps. The sequence continues at coordinate 77,634 of NW_022990049.1, read as the reverse complement.
GTGTAAAGGTCATGATATAAGGTGCATTAATGGTACAAGTTACTCCTATAACAGTCAACATCATAACACTCACCTCCGCCTGCTCTCCCGTCTCCGGTCCCAAGGTCCGTCATCGTAAAGGGTCCCCGGGGAAACAGCGGATTATTTTTATCGTTCCGGATGGGGTTAAAGGAGCAGGCCTCTCAGTTTGAGCTGTAGTTATCAGAGCCTCTCAGTCTGAGTTGTAGTTATCAGAGCCTCTCAGTCTGAGCTGTAGTTATCAGAGCCTCTCAGTCTGAGCTGTAGTTATCAGAGCCTCTCAGTGTGATCTGTCGTTATCAGAGCCTCTCAATCTGAGCTGTAGTTATCAGCCTCTCAGTGTGATCTGTAGTTATCAGAGCCTCTCAGTCTGAGCTGTAGTTATCTGAGCCTCTCAGTGTGATCTGTAGTTATCAGAGCCTCTCAGTCTGAGCTGTAGTTATCTGAGCCTCTCAGTCTGAGCTGTAGTTATCAGCCTCTCAGTCTGAGCTGTAGTTATCAGAGCCTCTCAGTCTGAGCTGTAGTTATCAGAGCCTCTCAGTCTGAGCTGTAGTTATCTGAGCCTCTCAGTCTGAGCTGTAGTTATCTGAGCCTCTCAGTCTGTGCAACAGACACAATAACCAAAAAACTTCCTTATATAAAATAAAACACTGAGGAAACATTTAACTGCACTATCAAAACTTCTACTTTAGAGGTCGAAGTAAATTTTTCTGATACAACTTGCACTTAAATAAGGTCTGAATGCAGGACTTTAACTACTAGAGAAGCATTTCCAATCCTATAGGCGCAGAGTAGCTGTGATTGGTCCCCAAAATAATTGATAGTTTACAATCTGGCTGAACTAGAAGAGGTATGCAAGTATATAAACGAAGGCATTGATTAGGGCTGCAAAACGACTCAACTTGTAAAGGTGATTAGATTTTAAATTCTAACACAGTTTTTCTGACTGTGCTTCCTGTTTCCTGCAGACGTCCAGCAGCTGGTGGTTAAAGAAGAGGTTCCCCCTGAGCAGCAGGAGTGGAGCTCCAGTCTGGACCAGGAGGACCCAGAGCCCCCCCCACACATTAAAGAGGAACAGGAGGAAATCTGGAGCAGTCAGGAGGGAGAGCAGCTTCATGGGCTGGAGGAGGCTGATATCACCAAGTCCACAATCACTCCTGACCCTGTGAAGAGTGAAGATGATGAAGAGAAACCTCAGTCCTCTCAGCTTCATCAAAGACAAACTCAACACATGGAAACAGAAGCTGATGGGGAGGACTGTGGAGGACCAGAACCAGCCAGGAGCTCAGATCCAGAGACACATTTACAACCAGAGACTGAGGACCACACTGGAGACTCTTCTGAACCAGAGGCTGAGGACAACCCTGGAGACTCTTCTGAAGACACTGAAGACAGTGCTAGTTGGAGGGAGACCGGAGAACCTCAGTCAGGTTCAAACTCTCAGGAAAATAATCAAAACCCTGTCAGCGATTCAAGGTGTAGTGCTGGAGAGAAGCGCTATAGATGCTCTCAGTGTGGGAAAATTGTTTCCCGCAAGTCAAGTCTGAATATACATATGAGAATCCACACAGGAGAGAAACCATACAGCTGCTCAGTCTGTACGAAATCTTTTACAAGGAGATCTAGTTTAAAGTACCACATGGCAGTTCATACTGGAGAGAAACCATTCAGCTGTTCAGTCTGTGAGAAATGTTTTACAGCGAGATCTAGTTTAAAGACCCACATGAGAGTTCATACAGGAGAGAAACCATACAGCTGCTCAGTCTGTAAGAAATATTTTAAATGTACTGGACATTTAGATTCACACATTAAAACCCATACAGGAGACAAACCATACAGCTGCTCAGTCTGTAAGAAATATTTTACACTAAAGGGACATTTAACAATTCACATGAGAGTTCATACAGGAGAGAAACCATATGGCTGCTCAGTCTGTGAGAAATCATTTACACAGGTTAACAGTTTAACTAAACACATGAGACTTCATACAGGAGAGAAACCAGACAGTTACTCAGTTGTAAAAAATCATTTACAAAATATGTAGATTAACCTGTTCATGAAACTGTGTCTCAGGGCTTCTTAAAATGTAATAAACTATGAATATGTCATACTCACTTAACGAGAAGAAACTCTGCTAACTGACGATATGAACAATTTTTACCGAAACAAAACACAAGTCTTACAAGAAGCGTCTAAATGAGCCCTGAGCACAAAATTCTAGGTATAAATACTTTATTACTTATCAGATCTGCACAAACAAGCTTTGCTAGCAAGCTGATATTCCACAGATTCGATACCTATAAGTATCATCACTGAGCGATCAGAACTCGCGACAGGGGAAGCAAAACCAGACAACACACCACAGAGCTTTAGGTAGCCAAACACGGAGATATGCTCACCTTTAGCTGTTATTCTGATCTAAAGCATTAAAACGCCAAACATTTCAAGTGCTACTCAACTGGCTTTAGATAAGCCAGTCCTTTGTTAGTATATAAGTGCTCTGTTAGTAGTTCTATCGCTCGAAGTGGAGTCGAAAGAGATGAGTTTTCAGTCTGGAAGGTGTGTAAGCTTTCTGCTGTCCTGATTTCAATGGGGAGCTCATTCCACCATTTTGGAGCCAGGATAGCAAACCATTACATTGCATTTGGCTGACGCTTTTATCCAAAGCGACTTACAATAAGTGCGTTCGACCAACAAAATACAACCTTGAAGAAAACAGAATCATAAAGTACATCAGGTTTCATAGAGCAAAAACATTTCAAGTGCTACTCAACTGGCTTTAGAAAAGCCAGTCCTTTATTAGTATATAAGTGCTTTGTTAATAGTTCTATCGCTCGAAGTGGAGTCGAAAGAGATGAGTTTTCAGTCTGGAAGGTGTGTAAGCTATCTGCTGTCCTGATGTCAATGGGGAGCTCATTCCACCATTTTGGAGCCAGGATAGCAAACCCACGTGTTTTTGCTGATGGGAACTTGGGTCCCCCTCGCAGCGAGGGCGCAGCGAGCCGTTTGGTTGATGCAGAGCGGAGTGCACGCGCTGGGGTGTACGGTTTAACCATGTCCTGGATGTAGGAAGGGCCAGATCCATTCGCAGCATGGTAAGCAAGTACCAGTGTCTTGAAGTGGATTCTAGCAGTTACTGGAAGCCAGTGAAGGGAGCGGAGGAGCGGAGTGGTGTGGGAACATTTAGGAAGGTTGAAGACCAGACGAGCCGCTGCATTCTGGATGAGCTGCAGAGGTCGGATGGCACATGCAGGTAGACCAGCCAGGAGGGAGTTGCAGTAGTCTAGGCGTGAGATGACGAGAGCCTGGACCAGAACCTGAGTGGCTTTCTGTGTCAGCTGGGGACGTATCTTCCTGATGTTGTAAAGCGTGTATCTGCAGCAGCGGGTTGTAGCAGCTATGTTTTCAGTGAAGGACAGGTTGTTATCTAGGGTCACACCCAGATTCCTTGCAGTCTGAGTCGGGGAAACAACTGAGGTGCCGATGTTGATTGTTAGGTCAAGAGTGGGACAATCTTTTCCCGGAAGGAAAAGCAGTTCAGTCTTGTCAAGGTTGAGCTTGAGGTGATGATCAGACATCCACTGAGAGATGTCAGCTAGACAAGCAGAGATGCGTGCGACGACCTGGGTCTCTGAGCGGGGAAAGGACAGAATCAATTGGGTGTCGTCAGCGTAGCAGTGGTATGAAAAACCATGCGGGCTAATGACAGATCCGAGCGAGTTTGTGTACAAGGAGAAGAGGAGGGGACCAAGAACAGAGCCCTGAGGGACCCCTGTAGTTAATTGACAAGGGTCGGACTCCGATCCTCTCCAAGTCACCCTGTAGGTACGGTCTTTCAGGTATGAGGTGAGGAGGGAAAGTGCAGAGCCTGAAACTCCAAGTTTTTGGAGAGTGCGAAGGAGGATCTGATGATTCACCGTGTCGAATGCAGCAGACAGGTCCAACAGGATGATGACAGAGGAGAGGGATGCAGGTTTGACAGTGTGCAGTTCCTCAGTGACAGCAAGGAGGGCAGTTTCTGTGGAGTGACCTGCCTTGAAACCAGACTGGTGCGGATCCAGAAGGTTGTTCTGATTGAGATAACAGGAGAGTTGTTTAAAAGACAAGCGCGTTCAAGTGATTTAGACAGGAACGGGAGGAGAGAGACAGGCCTGTAGTTCATAACATCAGACGGGTTGAGAGTGGGTTTCTTTAGGAGAGGGTTTACTCTTGCCTCCTTGAGACTGTTTGGAAAGTGACCAGAAGTTAGAGAAGTGTTGATGAAATGGGTGAGAAACGGTAGAATATCAGGAGCGATAGTCTGAAGGAGGTTTGAAGGGATAGGGTCCAGAGGACAGGTGGTAGGGCGGGCAGAGGTAATGAGGGTAAGAACCTCACTTGGAGAGAGAGGGGAAAAGGAGGTAAGTGTGTTGGTGGAAGGAGGGTCTGGTGACCCAGCGGTGAGTAGAGGTGAGTCAGAAAAAGAAGAGCGAATATCATCAACCTTTTTTTCAAAGTGGGGTAACAAAGTCGCTTGACAGAAGTGAGGAGGGGGGAGGGGCTTTGGGAGGGTCCAGGAAGGAGGAGGGGGAAGGGGCTTTGTGGGGGTCCAAGAGGGAGGAGGGGGGAGGGGCTTTGTGGGGGTCCAAGAGGGAGGAGGGGGGAGGAGCTTTGGGAGGGTCCAGGAGGGAGGAGAAGATGGAAAATAGTTTTTTAGGATTGGAATAGGAAGATTGGATCTTATCTTGAAAGAAAGTGCTTTTTGCCTGAGAGATCGAAGCAGAGAAAGAGGAGAGGAGAGCCTGATAGGTTAGGAGGTCGTCTTGGTGTTTCGATTTCCACCGTTTCCGCTCTGCTGCCCGAAGGATGGTTATATTAGCACGCAGTGCGTCATTTAGCCAGGGAGCAGGAGGGGACTGACTAAACCCACGTGTTTCTGCTGATGGGAACTTGGGTCCCCCTCGCAGTGCGGGTGCAGCGAGCTGTTTGGTTGTTGCAGAGCGTAGTGCACGTGCTGGGGTGTACGGTTTAACCATGTCCTGGATGTAGGAAGGGCCAGATCCATTCGCATCATGGTAAGCAAGTACCAGTGTCTTGAAGTGGATTCTAGCAGTTACCGGAAGCCAGTGAAGGGAGCGGAGGAGCGGAGTGGTGTGGGAACATTTAGGAAGGTTGAAGACCAGACGAGCCGCTGCATTCTGGATGAGCTGCAGAGGTCAGAGGCACATGTAGGTAGACCAGCCAGGAGGGAGTTGCAGTAGTCTAGGCGTGAGATGACGAGAGCCTGGACCAGAACCTACGTCGCTTTCTGGGTCAGGTGGGTAGTCTGGCTACACGTCACTCTCACTCCTTATTTGGTAACGTGTGTGAATGTGGAGCCTCCCCTCGATTCCATTGGCTCTGACGGTTAGAAAGAGATGTCAATCATCAAAATCGAGCAAGGGGGGCCAGAGATAGGTCAAATCCACCCAAATGACCCCAGTTGTGTTTTTCTTTACTAAACCTCTCTAAAAAGGTCACATGTCTCTTGTTTTGCATCAATCTTGATACAGGGCACTTATTTTTATTTTATTTTTGGACGGGCACTATAATTTACATTTTGTTACTGTGTTCAATCTGAATTTACTTTGAAATAAAAACATCTATATTGATTCTGACTTTTCTACATCCAACTCACAGGTTTATCATTGCTTTGAGAAATAAGATGATTAATTTACCCCTTTTAGAAGTGAAGATTTAGGGTTAGGGGTTAGATAAGGTGCATAGTGAGGGGCTCCCTGGGGAAATTCCACAAGATGTGGAACCCCTTCTGCAGGTATATACGGGAGCTGGACACGCCGGATGTCTCTGTGCGATCGACCTGCTCTGTTAAAAAAAGTGCTATGTTTTTTTTTGGTATTTTTTTCCTTTTATACACATTGTTTGATTTCTACTTTTTCATTACGTTATTAATAATGGACTTAGACTCACAGCCTTTAGTTTTTGATTTTGCTGTTGTTTTATTTGTCCTGTCTCAGTCCTTTTTTGTTTTAAAAACAAAACAAAAAAAACGTTATTCTTACTATGATCTGTGTATCACATGCCTTATATACCTTCTTTCCCATTGTTGTCAAAATCTAAATATAATAGACTTCGAAGTACATTTGCTTGTGTATCTGTTCACATGTATATTTTTTCTTTCTTTTGAATCTATTTTCTCACGTACAAATGTTTAATGTGTAATACATATTGCATTTGCACTGTAAATTGAATATCTTTCAATAAAGCAAAGCCTTACTAAAAACGAAGTGAAGATATGATCATTCGTTCTGGAATGTCATTTTCGAGCCTGAGACCTGAAAAACAGGCTCGGGGCTGAACAGGTTAAATAAACACATGAGGACGCACATAACCAATCAGCCGCAGTGTTTCAGACTGAAGATGGATGACCGAGCTACATCTGATGAGACACATGATGAGGCCGAAGTGACTGATGATCGAAAAGATTCCCTCAGTCAGTATTAAAATCTCTAAACAGTAACAAAGGTCCTGTCAGCGCTCTTCCGCTCCCTTCACTGGCTTCCGGTAACTGCTAGAATCCACTTCAAGACACTGGTACTTGCTTACCATGCTGCGAATGGATCTGGCCCTTCCTACATCCAGGACATGGTTAAACCGTACACCCCAGCGCGTGCACTCCGCTCTGCATCAGCCAAACGACTCGTTGCGCCCTCGCTGCGAGGGGGACCCAAGTTCCCATCGGCGAAAACACGTGGGTTTGCTGTCCTGGCTCCAAGATGGTGGAATGAGCTCCCCATTGACATCAGGATGGCAGATAGCTTGCACATCTTCCGGCGCAAAACTGAAAACTCATCTCTTTCGACTCCACTTCAAACTATTAACGAAGCACTTTTATACTAATAAAGGACTGGCTTACCTAAAGCCAGTTGAGTAGCACTTGAAATGTTTGGCTCTATGAAACCTGATGTACTTTATGATTCTGTTTTCTTCAAGGTTGTGTCTTCCTGGTCGAATGTACTTATTGTAAGTCGCTTTGGATAAAAGCGTCAGCTAAATGCAATGTAATAAGACGCATCACTAGCAAGCTACCAGTCAGAGCACCGGGGGAGGGGAGACCTGGTCATTATACATTTGGGAAACAGGTGGTGGTGGAGCGCGCAACCGGTAGGCCTATGGTGTTTTATCATCGGGTAAGAACAGACAAAGTACTGTGCTTGTATATTGTGCCAGCAAGATAATAAATTGCACAAAAATGGCTTTTGCCCTGACCTTTATTTTTACCCATGCGTAAGATTTGCTGACGGGCGCCTCACTTTGCCTTGAGTTATATTTCATTCTTATATTTTTAGGCCGCTTCAATAACACTTCCCTGTGTTATCAATAGGTTCCTCCTATCTTCACTTACTACTGTTTACACCTTATTCTAGCAGAGTGGCTTCCTCCCCTCAGAGCGTGCTGTAGATTTCATATTTTGGTTCATGTTCAGTATATCAGAACTGACCAGGCCATATTTCTATGTTAATGATACAGCTCATGTTGCTTCACTTGAGACTTTCTTTGTTTTAAGTGAATGTAATCCCAACCTCACTTTGGACATGAAAAAGCACCGGCTGAGTTCTTATTGGTAAGTTGTTATAACTAGCTAATGTGAGTTTACATATGATGCTTTTGAGGAACTGTTGTTGAAAAGGACACATTTGTGTATCTTGAAATTCATTTATTTGACAGAGCTGGAAACTGATTGACTTACATACTTGTTTGTGTTTACCTACACAGTCATCACAGATGAGCCAAACAGAGTAGAGGATGAAGAAAGGGGAACAGGAGAAAGGGACACACAAGAAGGAGATACAACAGACAAGAACAACAATGAACAGGAACATCAGAACAGACAAGAGTCAATGGGTAACATGACTGGTTTAGGGACTGCAGATAGAGGGCCAAGGCAAGTGAGACATCACTGCTTTCCATCCAGCATGTTTGGACAGCAAAAGAGATCATTTCAACCGCAAACAGCAAGTGATGAGGAAAACAGCAAGAGATGAAGGAAGCAGCAAGAGATGAAGGAAGCAGCAAGAGATGAGGGAAACAGCAAGAGATGAAGGAAGCAGCAAGAGATGAGGGAAACAGCAAGAGATGAAGGTAGCAGCAAGAGATGAAGGAAGCAGCAAGAGATGAGGGAAGATAATCCATCCCACCTCACAGGTGTGGCATATCAAGATGCTGATTAGACAGCATGATTATTGCACAGGTGTGCCTTAGGCTGGCCACAATAAAAAGCCACTCTGAAACGTGCAGTTTTGCTTTATTGGGGGGGTCTGGGGGGGTCCGAAAACCAGTCAGTATCTGGTGTGACCACCATTTGCCTCACGCAGTGCAACACATCTCCTTGGCATAGAGTTGATCAGGTTGTTGATTGTGGCCTGTGGAATGTTGGTCCACTCCTCTTCAATGGCTGAGCCAAGCTGCTGGATATTGGCAGGAACTGGAACACGCTGTCGTATACGCCGATCCAGAGCATCCCAAACATACTCAATGGGTGACATGTCCGGTGAGTATGCTGGCCATGCAAGAACTGGGATGTTTTCAGCCTCCAGGAATTGTGTACAGATCCTTGCAACATGGGGCCGTGCATTATCATGCTGCAACATGAGGTGATGGTCGTGGATGAATGGCACAACAATGGCCTCAGGATCTCGTCACGGTATCTCTGTGCATTCACAATGCCATCAATAAAATGCACCTGTGTTCGTCGTCCATACGCCTGCCCATACCATAACCCCACCACCACCATGGGCCACTCGATTCACAACATTGACATCAGAAAACCGCTCACCCACACGACGCCACACACGCTGTCTGCCATCTGCCCTGAACAGTGAAAACCGGGATTCATCCGTGAAGAGAACACCTCTCCAACGTGCCAGACGCCATCGAATGTGAGCATTTGCCCACTCAAGTCGGTTACGACGACGAACCGGAGTCAGGTGGAGACCCCGATGAGGACGACGAGCATGCAGATGAGCTTCCCTGAGACGGTTTCTGACAGCAGAAATTCTTTGGTTATGCAAACCGATTGTTGCAGCAGCTGTCCGAGTGGCTGGTCTCAGACGATCTTGGAGGTGAACATGCTGGATGTGGAGGTCCTGGGCTGGTGTGGTTACACGTGGTCTGCGGTTGTGAGGCCGGTTGGATGTACTGCCAAATTCTCTGAAACGCCTTTGGAGACGGCTTATGGTAGAGAAATGAACATTCAATTCACGGGCAACAGCTCTGGTGGACATTCCTGCTGTCAGCATGCCAATTGAAGAGGAGTGGACCAACATTCCACAGGCCACAATCAACAACCTGATCAACTCTATGCCAAGGAGATGTGTTGCACTGCGTGAGGTAAATGGTGGTCACACCAGATACTGACCCCCCCAATAAAGCAAAACTGCACGTTTCAGAGTGGCCTTTTATTGTGGCACACCTGTGCAATAATCATGCTGTCTAATCAGCATCTTGATATGCCACACCTGTGAGGTGGGATGGATTATCTCGGCAAAGGAGAAGTGCTCACTATCACAGATCTTTTCAGATTTGTGAACAATATTTGAGAGAAATGGTTATTTTGTGTAAATAGAAAATGTTTTAGATCTTTGAGTTCATCTCATGAAAAATGGGAGCAAAAACAAAAGTGTTACGTTTATATTTTTGTTCAGTGTATTTTTAATAATTTCTTTCTGCTTCCTGTTTATAATGCCCTCAGTTTGATGTCAGTATATGAACGTGATGAGAAGTGCCTTTCCTGGTGTCTTTGATAAAGATCTAATGAAATCAAAACTTCTGACAAGGAGACAATCTTCACTTTCTCATATCTCAGTAAATACTCTGGAATAGTCTTGTTTCACAGCAACAGAAAGCAGCAGGAGAGCAGTGAGAAGCACAGGTTCCAGCATGCTCCTCATCATGCTTCTCCAGGGCGCTTCCCCCCCGCCATATAATGTGCTGCTACTTCCTGTTTGAGCGTGATTGCTATTACTTAGCATAGGGTCGCCAGCCTTATTGCACTTTACCAAAGTGACAGTTTTTAAGCTTTTCAATTAACTGTTCTTGAGTTTAAAAAAAAATGTTGGGAGAGAAACTAACTATTTAGATCACCGATATGTGATCACTTTAAAAACAAAAAAGCGTATATTAGAGATTTAACATTGATGTCATCACGGTGTGTGTCCCGTGTGTCCCCAGTGTGTCCCCGGTGTGTCCCCCGTGTGTCCCCGGTGTGTCCCCCGTGTGTCAGGAGACTCTCAAAGTATCAGGAAATAAACCCCTCTCTCTTCTCCTCCGTACCCACATCTCTAAAAACGGGGGAACAACGGAGCTGATCCAGATTTGCTGCGTCATGACGACATTACTAACATGTGGGCGGGCTTTACACCCACGGGCCAATCAGAAGCGTTGCTGTCAGAAACAATGAGACGTGTTCTGAAAGTAATATGGTCTGTGTTCACATTAGCATGCTAACACTCAGAGCTAACCTGTACTGGAGAGAGTGTGTGTGGAGAAGCAGGAAATCAAAAGGAAGTCAACTTGTGGTAAACCTGAGAGAGAGAAAGAGTTTGAGCTCCATCCTGTTTCAGAGAGAATCCTTGATGTGGTTTGGAACATGATATGGAGTTTCATCACGGCAGCATTTAGCTGAGTTTCTGCTTCTCTCTGCAGCATGTGGCTACAAAGGGGGCGTGGCCTTGTAGCCACGGACCCAGAATCAGCTCTTTAGGAGCAGGGCTGAAATAGAGGGGGATGAGGCTAAAGGGTGTTGAGAACTTCATAGTATTTTGAATACTGAAAACGAAAGTTAGTTATAATCAAATATAATCAATTATATTCTTGTATAACCCACAATGAAAATGCTTCATATTTTAGGTTTTCTATAGTTACAGTATAAACAAACCCAAGTGGTTTGTTAAGTTGAGTGTAAGACCTATAATGATTTATGGGTGTCAATGATAAGAGAATAGGCAGTTTATTCCCTCTCCTCTCACAGCAGGGAGGGGGGCTCCTGACTTAAGGAGAAATACATTGAGGCCTCAAAAAGGCGGTTATGTCATAGCCATAGAATATGTCTGGTCATGTCCCTTTTTACACAAACATGGGAAGGTGTGTCTTATGCCATAAGCTATGGAATATGTCTGGTCATGTCCAGCCCTGTATATCAGAGGCCATGCCCAGTTTGTTTAATTGGTTTGGGTATGGAGGAGGTGTTTTTGGGGTTTCTATCCTGTTTTTTTAGCATAAAGGGACTGGCTTTTTGGAGGGAGCGAGACAGAGAGAGAGGGGTTTCCCCTGGTATACTCTCTCCCGGTAGGCTCTGGCCCTCAGAGCTGGGTAAATAGCTCTCGGTAAAAGTTCTCTCAAACTTGGTAAATATCTCTCAAATTTCTTGGTTGAATGCTGAGTGAATTTATTTGTTTGCTGAGTGGAATTATTTGATAGGAGATGTGTTTGCTGAGTGGAATGATCGGATAGGAGTGTGTTTGTGAGTATCAGTAACCGCCACCTGTGAGGACCTTCCTCCGAATACCTGCGGGAGATAGGTGTGTGTTTTTGAATGTTAGTACCCGCCATCTGTGTCGGAAAAAAGGTATGAAATTGATGTGAATTGATTTGGTGAATGAAAGTTTGAATGTGCTTTTTATTGTCACCGGTCTTTTTATGAGGAAATGCCTCTAAATTCTATCGGGAGATTTTAAAAGGTCACAACTGAATTGGGCAGTTGAAGTTAAACATTTTGGTAATAAATGTAAGACTGTGAATTAAAGTTTCATATTTGAACATGATCACAGCACCATTTTTTTTTTTTAGTATGATTATAATGTTGTAAGAGAGAAGGTAAAAACCCTGTATTAGTTTGGACCTATTTCTCTTCAAATAAACTGATCCCATCTTTTGGACTGGGATAACTTAAAAGACACCTGTGCTCTCCTCTCCTGCTTAAAAGGTAAGATTGCACCCTGCCACACTCACACTTAGGTAGGAGCACACTCCATTTACTGATATCAAAATCCTTCGGGATCGCTTCAACAGATTAAAGAGAGTTGTCTGAATAGAAACAGCAGTTAATTGAACCTGGTTCTTCGGGGGGTTAGGAAGAGGTGAGATCTTGCTGACGTTGGTGGATCTGAGCCAAGCAGCAAACTTACATAGACTCAATAACTTCGGTCAGGTCAATTAGTAGGTCAGAGTAATTTCCCGGAATAAATTATCAGGACCTCACCGACTCTCAACAAGGGTGATCTGTATAGATATGGCTCTATCAGTTATTGTTGAAATATAGCACAATAGGTGAGCTTCAACACGTTTTTCTAACCATTTAGGAAAAACAATTATTTCCAAAGCACATCTTTATAGGGATGTAACGATACCAAAAACTCACGGTACGATAATATCGCGATAACAAGTCCACGGTACGGTATTTATCGCGACAGGTTTTTAGGAATATGAGAATGTCCACATTTCCAGGTATTTATAAGCTGGGATGTTTGGGCATTTACAAAATCCCCTACTCTGGAAAAAACTCTCTCGCTTGGTACTGATGTTGCTGGGACAGCAGTGGTCGCGTTAACCGAATATTTTATTTAACAATGACGGAAAAATCTGAAAGCAGTCTGTCATTTTGACAGTTTAGAACAAACTCGGAACAGCGCCAACGTTTCCCCGCAGCGAGGCTCTGGTGTTATACCGTGTTATGCTTGCCCTCCAAAAGGAAATGATATTGTTTCCAAACCGTACTTTGCCGTACAGATCAATACATGTCTGGGAGGTTTTGCTTTACGCTGTGCGCGCTCCCGCGAGGTGCATGCACACACGGCATAACACCGCCACCCCCCGTTGACAGTTCACGAGCGTGCTCTCTTGTGAACTGTTCAGACCCGACGGGTAATAAGGGATTATGACGGATATTTTACGATCCTGTCTGTCAAAATAACGGACAGCGAAAAAGTCTAACGCCACCTCAGTGGGACGGAGAGATATGCTTTGGCCATGGGTGACAGCAGTGGGTCAAACTGTGCATTGTCTCTCCACCACTTCAAAAACAATACAGTTGTTGCCAAGAAGGTGAGGCTTATTGACAGAGATATAAATATACTGTTGGTACTTGTCAATGTCTCTAGGTGTGTAAATGTAGCCCTGTAAATACCATGTCCTTTTGTGTTCTGTTGTTTTATGTTCATGTTGTAACCTACTTGCTGCCATGTTGGACAGGTCTCTCTTGAAAAAGGGATCGATGATCTCAATGGGACCACCTGGTTAAATAAAGTTTAAAAAATAAATAAATGTATTTTTAAAAGAAAATCGCGGTAGATTTAGTCAGTCTCACGACAGTATTGGGACATTTATTTACCGCGATATTCGGTATATCGTTACATCCCTGTTAATTGTCATAACATTTAGTAAAAAATAACAGTCGAGAAATTATTCAAATATATATTTATAACATAAAACATAAACACAGAGTAAAAGCACAGTGAGTAAAATAAGAATAATGATGGTTCTTGGTTATGTTCATGTTCTGATGATATTATTGATATGGATGTTGAGAGTTGTGCTGATGAACTGATCTGATGTTTACGTCTCTTCAGACTTTCTTTCAGGCCTAATATTTCCCACTCAGATCTCTGACTGGTAGCTTGCTAGTGATGCGTCTTATAGCACTGACAGGACCTTTGTTACTGTTTAGAGATTTGTCTCAGTGGACTTCACAGTTTGTACAGAATATCAGTATGACAATAATAATAATAATAATAATAATAATTTCAATTTATAAAACCCAAGGACGCTTTACAATGGGAAGTAACACAACAAAAAGTAATAATAATCATACAGATACATAGGCTGAAGAAAACAAAACAGGAACAGGTTGCACCCTGTCCTTAGACCCTCTGTCCTTAGACCCTCTGTCCTTAGACCCTCTGTCCTTAGACCCTCTGTCCTCAGACCCTCTGTCCTCAGACCCTCTGTCCTCAGACCCTCTGTCCTTAGACCCTCTGTCCTCAGACCCTCTGTCCTCAGACCCTCACATCGTACAAGGAAAAACTTCCGAAGAAAACCCACAGTTTAAAGGGAACATGGGAGAAACCTCAGGGAGAGCAACAGAGGAGGGATCCCTCTCCCAGGACGGACAGACGTGCAATAGATGCCGTGTGTAAATCCAAGAGATAATACATTTTACAGCATATAGACCGAATGTTAGGAAATGCATGTGTCTGTAATGCATGAAAACAGTAGTTAGTACCCATTAACTAATCATTTCTTCACCATTATCTTACCATCAGTTAAGCAGTTTAACAAACAAACACTGTTGATGACAATGACGGATCTACAGCCACTCAAGTTTACAATTTAATTTAAACAACAATCTAAATGTTATGAAAACATTTGATATAAATGAGTGTTACGTACTCCCCCCCTTTTTGTTGTCCTCTTTGTTCTCTCTGCTGTGCAGGTACACCTGGCTCCGCCTTCCCCAGGTGTTCCCAGTTGTCACTCAGCCGAGCTTGGCCCAGGTGTTCCCAGTTGCCAATCAGCCGAACATAAAAGAGGAGGCTGAAGGAGAAGGAGGAGCCGATCACTACTCCGGATGTCTCTGCTGTGTCAGAGCTCTTTTGCCTTTTTGTGGTGTTTCCTGGAGGACGTGTTAAAGTTAGGTTTTGGCGGCTTTATTTCTCCCGTTAGGTCTGTTGGATTTTGGGTAGCGGAGGAAGGCTCTGGATCCTACGGCCCGTGGTGTGGTTGGCCCAAGTCCCCTCCGTCTGTTTGTTTGTTTTACCTGTCCTCCAGTGGAATGATAAAGTATTGTGGCAATAAATGTACGATTACAGTTTAGTGCCTATGTGTTGTGTACTTTTGTTTTATGTTGCGGACTGCCTCACGAGCCACTACTATTGAGTAGGGAGGCGGGTCGTAACAATGAGGAACATATTAACAACCTGAATTTATAATGACAGTAATACCAAAACGAGATTGCTTTTATATCTAGAACTTGTGAAAGTGGCGTATGTCATGCAGCAATCTGCCTAGGGGACCATCTTTGTGTTCATTTGACAGCCAATGTGTGAAAGAAAGATGACTCCTCAGAGTCTTCACTGTGCGGTTTCCCCGCTGTCTCCAGACCTGGGACTTGTATGTTGACCAAGCACGCTCAATGTTTTGGGTGTGGGCTCCTGTGTCTGGGTCCACAAATGACTGGCTGTGGTTTACAGAGAAATGGACAAAGCCACTTTCTGCGAGTGCAGTCACGTACACCCTAGTCCTGCTGTGTAGGAATATTGGTAGAGCAGAACTCAATACAGACTTGAGATCCCCCAGCCAGCACAATCACACACACCACAAGGACTTAAGAAAATGACATTAGAATGTCTTGTAATTCTACATCAGTCAGAGTAATTACAATAAGTATATAAAAAAGTATCCAGTTATGGATCAACAAAATATTTTCACAAGATCACAAAATTACAATATATATATACAGTGTCAA
Organism: Gymnodraco acuticeps; assembly: GCF_902827175.1. NCBI lineage: Eukaryota > Metazoa > Chordata > Actinopteri > Perciformes > Bathydraconidae > Gymnodraco > Gymnodraco acuticeps. The sequence goes on along the minus strand of NW_022990049.1, from coordinate 62,117 downwards.
CATTAGGCCCAAGTAAAACAAAACCCTGAGATCTCAATGAAAAAATAATTTCCCAAACAATGTCCTTTTTACATTTTGGGTGGAGCCCTCAAACATTTATCATTTTGAACACACACTCCTCATAGCCATACACTGCTGGTTATGATCACCATTTGCATAGGCAAACGTGTGTGAGTGCTCACACATTAATAATAAAATACAGATTTACATTTTTACCACGTCCTACCCACTTTTATAGATCCACAGAAACGGGAGGATTCCACCGCAGCGATGGTGCTCCGGGTGGACTGACTCCGCTCCAGGACGTCAGAGAGAACTTTGTCCCTCAACAAAAAAAACAGCCTGCACACATGTGTGTAGAACAGCTACCTTCTCATCTCAATCAATCAACATACAGTTCAAATAAATCAACATTAGTTCTAGCTTGGCCACATTAGCTTAGCTGCATTAGCTTAGCCGCTAACGAGATTAACATTAAAACATTCATATTAAATTAATATTCTATTCATAGAATATATCTATTATCTCCTATTCTAGCATTCATAACCTCATTCAACAAAATTCAAACTATTTTAAGGCTACATATCATACAGTGGAGAAGCAAAAGCCGATATGTTAGCAGGCTACGTTATGCTAATTTTCGCTGACTCACCAGGTCAATGCTAACAGAGGAGGAGGAATAACGTCCACTCTTTCCATGTTTCCTTATCGCTATCCTACAGTCACGCAGGTCTGGTGATTTACGCACGGCATGTCTGTCTCTGCTGTCAGTGTGGCGTTCAGGGAACATAGTAAATTAGTCAACAGCATCATAACCTGGGTTACACGTTCTTTTACAATTACAAAATAATCACTTCCTTTCTCAAAAAAGAAGAGAAAAACGAATTAATAATAAAAACTCTGTAAAACAAATTAAAAAAGTAGGACAATAATTATTACTAATTTAATTGAAATAAAGTTCAAGTGGAATGTTTCTCAAGCACAAATAACAATGCACAACTAAAAAGAAAGTTTGGGAGGTGGGACAGGAGTTCTTCAATCAAAGGAACTCCTCATTCACTAACCATTAACACATTATTCATTAATACAGTACCCCCCAGTCTGTTCACCAGTAACTAACTATCAGATCTTCAATCGCAGTCACTCAAGAACTCCTCATTAATCGTTGGTAGTGATTGTATACAAGCAAGGGTGATCAATAAACAGATACCATTGGTTAGAGAGTTTGACCATCATTCAGCCGGGACGCTACAATTATTATAGTGAATGTTTAAATGATACCAATAAAGATTAAGCCCCAGAAAGCACATGCTACTTAGCACATGGCTACTTCACATGCAACATGACATCATTCTGCATGCTAAGTAGCCATGTGCTTTCGTGTTATCAGCTGAATCCTTATTTATTGATAGGATCACGTTACTCTGATGATAGTGTTCAAGACAGCCTATATGTCTGAACTCGATCCTTAGAGTAATGTGTTACGGAGCCTTCTCTTCAAACTTTTTTCCACATAACGAGCATGTTGCGCTGCTCTTTCCCAATGTGGAAGCAGAATGTGTGAAAGCATACAGCACGATGCGGGGTGTGTCTCTAGAGTCTAGACATCTTTAGACTGGAACAGCGGGGCCCAGTATGTGAACTCGCCTCACCGGTGCACGCCAGGATAGAGGACATCAGACTCCAGAGAAAAGTTGCTCGAGTCGGAGCGTCAATGTACAAGTCGAGTCATCGTGGGGGGGGAAAATTCACGAGTCCGAGTCAGAGTCATCGTGTGCGAGAATTCACGAGTAGGAGTTCGAGTCCGAGTCAATCAGTGTGCGAGTCCGAGTCGAGTCATGGGTCTCGAAAATCGGCACTCAAGTCTGAGTCCAGGACTCGAGTACTTCATCTCTGGTGCTTCCTCATGTGTTTCTTTAATCTACAACTCACTGTAAATTATTTCTTACAACTGAGCAGCTGTATGGTTTCTCTCCTGTATGAACTGTCATGTGTCTATTTAAACTACTACGCTGTGTAAATGATTTCTCACAGACTGAGCAGCCATATGGTTTCTCTCCTGTATGAACTCTCATGTGAATTGTTACATTTCCCTTCAGTATAAAATATTTCTTACAGACTGAGCAGCTGTATAGTTTCTCTCCAGTGTGCTCTCTCATGTGTCTATTGAAAGTTTTTCCCTGTTTAAATGATTTCTTACAGACTGAGCAGCTGTATGGTTTATCTTCTGTATGAACTGTCATGTGACTCTTTAACTGACCTCTCACTGGAAATGATTTCTCACAGACTGAACAGCTGAATAGTTTCTCTCCAGTATGAACTGCCATGTGGTACTTTAAATTAGATATCCTTGTAAAAGATTTCTTACAGACTGAGCAGCTGAATGGTTTCGCTCTATAGCGCTTCTCTCCAGCACTACACCTTGAATTGCTGACAGGCTTTTGTTTATTTTCCTGAGAGTTTGAACCTGACTGAGGTTCTCCGGTCTCGCTCCAATCAGCACTGTCTTCAGTGTCTTCAGTGTCTTCAGGAGAGTCTCCAGGGTTGTCCTCAGCCTCTGGTTCAGAAGAGTCTCCAGGGTTGTCCTCAGTCTCAGGTTGTAAATGTCTCTCTGGATCTGAGCTCCTGGCTGGTTCTGGTCCTCCACAGTCCTCTCCATCAGCTTCTGTTTCCATGTGTTCAGTTTGTCTTTGATGAAGCTGAGAGGACTGAGGTTTCTCTTCATCATCTTCACTCTTCACAGGGTCAGGAGTGAAGATGAACTCAATGATATCAGCCTCCTCCAGCCCTTGAAGCTGCTCTCCCTCCTGACTGATCCAGAGTTCCTCCTGTTCCTCTTTAATGTGTGGGGGGGGCTCTGGGTCCTCCTGGTCCAGACTGGAGCTCCACTCCTGCTGCTCAGGGGAAACCTCTTCTTTAACCACCAGCTGCTGGACGTCTGCAGGAAACAGGAAGCACAGTCAGAAAAACTGTGTTAGAATTTAAAATCTAATCACCTTTACAAGTTGAGTCGTTTTGCAGCCCTAATCAATGCCTTCGGTGTAACTACAGCTCAGACTGAGAGGCTCTGATAACTACAGCTTGGCTCTGATAACTACAGCTCACACTGAGAGGCTCTGATAACTACAGCTCAGACTGACAGGCTCTGATAACTACAGCTCAGATTGAGGGGCTCTGATAACTACAGCTCACACTGAGAGGCTCTGATAACTACAGCTCAGACTGAGAGGCTCCGATAACTACAGCTCAGACTGAGAGGCTCCGATAACTACAGCTCAGACTGAGAGGCCCTGATAACTACAGCTCAGACTGAGAGGCTCTGAGAACTACAGCTCAGACTAAGAGGCTCTGATAACTACAGCTCACACTGAGAAGCTCTGATAACTACAGCTCAGACTGAGAGGCTCTGATAACTACAGCTCAGACTGAGAGGCTCTGATAACTACAGCTCAGGTGAAGTAAAGTACTCTCAGTGTTTAGATAATTCACTTTAGTCTAAATTAGCTCAGTAGGTCTCAAACGATTTGGTCAACATTAAAGTAAACAAATACTTCCAAGGCACAACTTGTTAATGTCATTATAGTAATACAAAAAAACAACAATATAAATAATTAAAACTGCGGTCACAGAAGTTTGCGCAGTGATGAGCGTGATATTCCTAAAAGATAACCTTGATGATGCTGAGTGAGTGAGTTTGTGAGTTAGAGTTGAGTCACTTGAAAAACTAAAGTGAAACTTGATTTATTCTATTGCAGGGTCTGATTATTATATTGTTGACACTTTAAAATACTACTGTCCTACTAAAATGCTGTACAAATCAGATTTATCATTTAATAAAGAAAAAAAAATTCAAGTTTAAAAAAATTTAAAAAATCAAAAAATGTTCCCTTTATTTTTCAATATCGCGATAAATATCGTACCGTGGACTTTTTATTGCGATATTATCGTACAGTGAGTTTTTTGGTATCGTTACATCCCTACTGTATACACATTGCTATTATGATTGCACACATATTTCAAATTGCTTTTCATTAGCCCCGCACCCCAGAAAGTTGGCCATTTTGAAAAATTGGCGTTTTTCATGCATTTTAAGCACATTCTTGCGAACTCCTCCTGTGGAAATGATCGGAAAAGTTCCAATGCAGGACAGGTTCAGCCCCAAGCCCAGCGGTCGGCAACCCGCGGCCCTCGAGCCGCATGCAGCCCTTTAAGCCCTCTGCGCTGGCTCCCTTGAGTTTAGACAAAACTAAGAAGGAAATAAAATAAAAGTATTTGTAGGACTATTTATATTTGGTTGAAAATGTTTCGTATATTGTATTTTGAGGTGATACTTTGACACATAAATAAAAAACAAAACGGTTTTAATTAGGTGAGCTAAAATATGCATCACATCCTGCTACGGTCCCGCGCGAGCGCCTTTTCCTGCAGGCGACTAACCTGACCCCCGGCTCGATGAGCGAACTATGGATACATCAAAGAAAAGTATCGGAGGAACACAGGATGTAATTCTGTGTGGACAGAGTTATCTGCTTTCACAGCAAACGATGCTGGTTTACCGGGATGTCTGATATGTAGAGAGAAGTTGTAAAAGGTGCTGCAGCCTTTACGTATCGAGGAACAACAAGGGAAAGGAAGACAGCTGACGATCTTCAGTCATCATTCAATGGCGTATGTCATTTATTTCAGAAACACTTTTTGTCATATTCCATGGAATGAGGCGAAGCCTGCGAGCTAGTTCAGGCAGTCAACTCGAGCACTTATGCTGCATTCATACATAACGTCCCCTTGCCACTCTACAACCAACCAAACAGAGTCTCCTCAATACGCCGCTCTATTTAACCTGCCAGATCTCTCTCCATGCATTGCTTGCTGCTGCTATTGCTGCAGCTACCTCTACGTCGCTGCTGCTTGCCTGCCGGTGCTGTCCTTGCAAATGTCTATTGCAATCTCCGACTCTGGAACCGAATCATCATACGCAAGAAGCCGTAAGAAATGCCTCATTCCCGAAACACAGGATAGCTCAGAGCATGGTTCAGACGCCGCTGGAACGAGCCACAGCTCCCGCACGACACACATTCAGGTGTCCCTTCCGTACTCATCTGGAGTAGCTTTTAATATCCTTTGGGCCAGTGGAAGTCCCGAGTTCTACGCCAGCTCCGGTAACAACCCCTTTCTTGTGTGTCAGCTAAGAGTCGCACTGTCTCTCGGTCGGCGGGTAATTAAACACCAAAAAAGGCAAGAGCAAGCTGACTCCGGCATTCTCAAAGTACCTGCCTCCCTGTCCTACCTTCTCGAAGTAAACATCAGCGCTTGAAGCCTTTAATTGCACGATATATTCCCGTGAATAAACTCGATTTCCTCTGCCTGCATGTAAACAAATGTTTCTACTTCCGCGTTCATCCACTTGTGCCACTGACGTCACACTCCCGAGGATTCTGGGAATTGGAGTCCCAGATCCAGCCACGAGTTCTAGCTTCCTGCCCCCTGCAGCAGCAATTACTTAGGAATCGCATCTTGGCAGGTATATAATACTATTCTGCATAAGCAATGTTTTATTATGGAAATATTTGGCATGCAGTAGGTCATATTTGAAGCAATTATACAGAAGTTGTATGTGTATAAGTATTTATACTACTATAAATCAATGAAAATGGAAATAAATTAATAATTTCCATCACGTGAATATGAAGGGAAGCTCGATACATTTTTGACCATAATTTTAGACTTCAATCTCCTACAGTGTCTTTTCTATGAATACCATGAATCATTCTCTGCCAAGCGGCCATGTACATTTAATCACCTACCAAAGAAGAGTTTTTCCCCACAGGAATTAAGCTCTACCTGCAATATTCTGCCCCTCGCTGGGTGTGCCTCAGGAGGCTACATGCTGCAAATCGTTTCCAAGCTCTTTCTAATCACAGATGTTCGTCAAATGACCTTATCACAGGCTTAAATCAAGGTGTCTTAGCAGGTTATGCTGGCTCCCAGGGACCCATGTCTGTTGAAACCTGCACTCAAGACTGAAGTTTGCACTGAAGGAGCCAGGAGTATTACACGTGCTGCTATTTAAACGTTTAAAAACACGACAGGCCCCTAGCCTAGTGCTAGGAGGAATTATTCTAGCAACGTTTCTTGAACCGTTAGTTCCTCACGATTATTCTGTTAAGAGTATTATTAACTACTAAAGATGTTTCCCGTTTCTTTGCTCTGTAGATGACATGGCAGGGAAAGCAGACATCCCATATGCCTTCTGTGGCATATATATTTTAAGGTTTTACAATCAAATGTGCATTTGGTTTCCATAGTAGCCCACGTTTCTTCGACACCTCATCAGAAGCATTATGCTGGATTCTCTGCAACACCTGTAAGCACCCCTTGGTGTCCATCTTTTAACCATTTCCTAGTTGTTAACTTTCCCAGATAAAACTTTTCAACAGCTAGGCCTACCTCTTTCAGAACAGGAACTGGAAGCCCTTCCACACGTCTAGAATTATCGGTATCATTCTCGATAGTGTGCTGATGCAAGCTTCACTGCCACCAGACAAGCTGTCCCGCATCAGAACAGCCATAATTACAATTCATGTTATTTATTTAGCGCCTTTCCAAATGTTCAAAGTGCTCTACGTTATACTACATATTAGACTTGTAATACATTCAATACTGATTACTGCCTTCAATTATGGTCTCCCACTGGTAGTCTCTCTAAAAGAGATGTTTTATATTTATAAGGAACAAGCGCTAGCCTTTCTGTTCAAACCTTAAGGCACCATAGTCTTAGGTCACGTTCACACCTGCTTGGTTAGTACTATTGAATCGGTCCCTGTAGCGTTAACCCCTTGATGCGGTTCGTTGGATTGGTGTGGAAGCAGTCCGATACCTCTGCTCCGCTAAAAGAGGTGGTCTCGGGTCGCTCGCTAGTAAACTCCAGAGAGGTTCATTGCTGGTGTGACGCAGTCCGCATCAAAACATGGGAAACAACTATTTGTGCGTCATCGCTTGTTTTGCTATCTATGCTGTGTGCAACATCCAGTAACCTATAGGGTCATGCATTCATTCTGGTGACTGCTTACCTCACTGGTCCCCTGTGTACAGAGAAAAGGCAGTGGTACAATCTCATCAGAGCCACCTGTCATCGGTGAAACCTCCTCACTGCATAACGTCGCATTTTGTGTTATAATGTTTTTAATGCACGTTGTCTGATTTATAATCCTATGCGCCGGCCGCAGAGTCTGTTGATGTACTCTCCAGATTAACAGCAGTATGAAAATAACCTGCCAATGCTCCATGATGCAGGCTACTGTAGGAATTGCTGGGATCTGCATTTTATCCGCTTAATGTCCCGCCAATTGTTGAAAAAGCATCTCCGTACAATGACTTTAGTTTACAGTTCATAGTCTGTTTGAGGTTGCCTGGGTGAACGCAAACCCAACCTTCTGCAAATGAAACGATGTAATACACTTGCGTCTGGTGTAAAGATGCGGACTATTCGGCATGAATGCAATCTTAGAGATGGTTATTGCTCAGATCTTTGGTCCTTAGCCCCTCTGCGACGAGTGGAAGGTTATGTTCATTCTTTTATAATGACCTTGCGGTGTCCTCAGATCCTCTCTAGTTACTTACAGATGCTGCGCCTTCTGCTGGTTCGGGGGATTTCACAATGAGTGGTTGCCCCACTAGCTTGCCATGCCCTTCGTTCAACCAAATGACTCTGGATCTACACGTCAAGCCCTCAAGGATTTCCCATATTCTGCCTCCAACCAAGAGCATGATTCAAAGCATACAATTCAGCTTGGTACTTTATCTTCTTCTATCCCTCCTCTGTGTACTTATGCAATAGATAAAATAGTTGTTCATGCATTAATTGTATTTTAATTCGAATCCTGCAATCTTCAAGTGCTAAGTATTAAGCCACGCTAGTTCATTCATTTGCTCCTCAAGGGCCTTAAGAAGGCACGTCCTCCACGCAATGATAAAGACTGCCTCTTAACTTTGCATCCGTGCAAAGGTTAATGTATAAGTTCAGGCAAAGGGGTTTAACTATACATTGATAAACGTCAGAGGCAGTTGTTACAGCTTTCTATTGGTTTCTCAGGTGGCGAATATACACAGACCTCTCACCTTTTAATCCTCAGCATAATCTCTCCCTTACTGAATTAACTTTGGAGATCAAATATACACAGTTTTGAAACATTCAATGTCTGACAGTTCTGTCTGGGGAGTCAAGGAACCCCGAATAATCATCGCTAAAACTAACACTGTTTTGTTTGTCCTTTATCTTCCATGCTGAACTTCTCGCATCATTGCCCTCTGACACATGGGTCGGCACCCATGTTTATTCGATGGCTGCAAACCCAACGACGAGGGTTCTCCTCCAAGCTGCGTGATCTCTGCCTAAGCTGCGACCTGCCCCCAGATCGCTATTCCCACTGTTTAAGAATCTGCACAGCCACAACCGCAGCTCTATATCCGCCTACCTCAACCCTGAGTATCCTGGGCCGTCGGTCATCTTCTGCCCACCAGCGCTATATCATGCCTCACATGAATGAGATCCTTGCAGCACAAACAACCATGAGCTCTTGCACTACTCGATGATGAGTAACGTTCAAAGATGTATATCTGTAGAATTCTATTATTGCATACCAGGTGGTTCCTGGGTTAGATTATATTTATTTCATTATAGTATATTCCCCTCATAGCTGCATGCTTGGAGGGGAAAGCTCATTGTCGCTGCCTCAAAGACCTAGACACAGCAGTCTTGATAGGTAGTATATTCCCCTCAAAGCCGCGGTGCTTAAGGGGGATGGCTTTTCGGCTGTTCCCGGGCCTTCACATAGCAGTCACTAGGTAGTATATTCCCCTTAAAGCCGCGGTGCTTAAGGGGGATGGCTTTTCGGGCTGTTCCCGGGCCTTCACATAGCAGTTTCATTAGGTAGCATATATAGGTAGTATATTCCCCTCAAAGCCGCTGTGCTGGGGGAGGATGGCTTTCGGGGTGTTCCCGGGCCTTCACATAGCAGTCACTAGGTAGTATATTCCCCTTAAAGTCGCGGTGCTTAAGGGGGATGGCTTTTCGGCTGTTCCCGGGCCTTCACATAGCAGTCTCACTAAGTAGTATATTCCCCTTAAAGCCGCTGTGCTTAGGGGGAATGGCCACATGGCAGCTCGCCAGGCCCTCTACTTATCAGTCTTACATCACCAGCGTCAGGCTACGCAGTTTTGGGGGATAGTATCTAATCTCCACGCAGTTTTGGGGGTTAGTTATTTGATCATCACTCATCGTGCTATGTATATCTATGGAGTGATGATGCCCGAGCCTAGTCGCCAAACTTAACTATATGCTGCTTCTAATAAACATGTTAAAGGAACACGTGAGTTGTCTGACTGAAATGAGGCGAAGCCTGCGAGCTAGTTCAGGCAGTCAACTCGAGCACTTATGCTGCATTCATACATAACGCCCCCTTGCCACTCTACAACCAACCAAACAGAGTCTCCTTAATACGCCGCTCTATTTAACCTGCCAGATCTCTCTCCATGCATTGCTTGCTGCTGCTATTGCTGCAGCTACCTCTACGTCGCTGCTGCTTGCTGCCACACCACCACCCCAGCTTCCACCTGTAGGCTTGGGGGTTAGTTATTTGATCATCACTCATCGTGCTATGTATATCTATGGAGTGATGAGGCCCGAGCCTAGTCGCCAAACTTAACTATATGCTGCTTCTAATAAACATGTTAAAGGAACACGTGAGTTGTCTGACTGAAATGCTCTTAACGTCCCGATAGCAATGAATATATTAAATGCTGAAATGGCTAGCCAATGTCATGAAAAATTGTTGAGTACATTTTTGATATCTCAATCGTGGAGGTCGTAAGCTAACAGCGAATACACCATTTTTGACAATTTACATGTCGCAAATTACTCCAAACTACTCGCATATAGTTTTTCCGATATTCACAAAACGCTGTATACACATTGCTCCTATGATTGCGGACATATTTCAAATTTGCTTTTATTAGTCCTGCCCTCCAGAAAGTTGGCCATTTTGACAAATGTGCGTTTTTCATGCATTTTAAGCACATTTTTGCAAACTCCTCCTAGGGGAATGATCGGAAAAATTCCAATCCAGGACAACTTTAGTGCATATCCAATGTGATGCTACATTGAGAAGGAACAGTCCTTTGCTCAAACGGGGAGCTCGTAGGCTAACGGAGAATGTACCATTTTTGACCAATTATATGTCAGACAAGCTACTGAGGCCTGCCTGTTTGCCTGGCACATCAACTCTCTCTCACACACACACACACACACACACACACACACACACACACACACACACACACACCACACACACACACACACACACACACACACACACACACACACACACACACACACACACACACACACACACACACACACACACACACACACACACACACACACACACACACACACACACACACACACCTACTGTTAGTCCAACAACACCCTTTGCTGGAGGCATATTCATTACAAAAGACACTCACTAACCCTAACCCTAACCCTAACCCTAATGTTTATTTGTAGATATCTCCTAAAGCCTACAGATAAAGTGTGACATGTAGGCCTGTTACATTTGTTATTGAGCGATATATATTATACACTGTTCTGCTTTCTGCACTGCCCTCAGCAGCTGTTCTCACTGTAACATCACCTAACATCCAGGGGACATGTGATTAGTGAGTAAACAAACTGTAAAGGGCAGAAAGTCTGATGCACATTTGATCATCTCAAATAACTTATAATCACAACGGGAACAGTTTGCAGAGCTCTGCTTCGTTGACAGAAGTCCAGCCATGCGTCACGCCTCTTTTAAACATCACTGTTGGCTGAAATCGTCTCAGGAGAATACTTCAGTGTACCCTCGGTTACGGCTCCTCCAGAGACACTCCTCTCTCCTCTAAATCAGTGTATCCTCGGTTACGGCTCCTCCAGAGACACTCCTCGATAATCGATCCTCGACGAGCCTTTAGAGAAATTTGTTTTCCTTCGAGACGGCGCGCCTAAATCCGTTTCCGGGTCGCTGCCGGAGGACCTGGGAGTCTGGGACGCGAAAATGAGAGAAATAACAAACGGCTCATTTCCCAGGACTCGCGCGCGGGACGACGAGGGCCCGCTCATCACTACACGCACTTCTGTGACCGCAGTTTTAATTAGGGCCCGAGCACGGAGCGCTAGGATCCAACGGAGTCCTAGCACGAAGTGCGAGGAACCTATTGTTATAGGTGGTATTATTCTTATTATTCCATTTCGGTATCCTGTTTCTGAAGGCTTTAGGAAGCTTCAAAAGTTGTATAATTTTGCACGGATTCCAGGATCGGTGAAAAATTCAATATTCTGGAGTCAATGTGTTCAAATGGTCCAACGAGCTCTCTAGCGCCACCTATGGCCATTTCCATTTTTGGAAACATTTACAAAGTCGCACCGTAACTCTGAATGACCTGAAATGTTGCACACTTACTCGGGTGGCTCTACATATTATGTCCTTGAACCCCGAGGCGTCGCCTACTTGATTTATTTTGTATTAGCATAATGTTAAAAACCGTGACATATTAACTTAAATTTCAAATTGTAGTGTTTCAACTCCAAACTTCGTATTCAGCATCGCTGGAGGGTCGAACACATTACCGTAGGACATGGCCATGTTCAGTCGATAAATATGGCCGTCATTATTCTAAACGTGTTCGCAAACAGGCGGGGCTTAGAAAGAAATGCTCATAACTCATCAACAATGTATCCAAATAACACACATTATGGTGGATAGGTTCAGTCTGTGTTGGGGAATAGGCACACAAAGGTATTTTCATTTTGGACTATAGGGGGCACCAAAAACAAGACAAATGTATAACTCAAGAAAGGATGGACAAAATTAATTTTTTTTTAGACATACTCTGGAGGTGAGTATGAACTTATAGGTAAAGTGTCGCAACAAATTACGAATGTGGCCGTGGCCTACGTTTTTTCATGCATATTAAGCACATTTTTGCTATTTCCTCAAAGTCCTGAACGTGCTCTGTGACAACGTGCCTTCTATGATGATGCCTCTCTGTCACAGAGGAAGGAGGTTGACTGTGACAGTCATGAAGAGTAGCTGCCTTTGTGCCAGCCTTTTGAGAGTGGCCATTCCACTCTTAATGAACGATAAGTTGTTGAATGTTTTTACACAGAAATATAGTTATATCAATGCAATGGATTTATAGTATGCACAAGACAATGGAACAGCACTAATCAACTTTATGAATGTAACATGGCAAAGATGAGGAGTGTGATTTAGGAATGAGGTCTAATGTGATTTGTTGTTCTTGTTGTTGATGACATTTTGCTCCCATGTAATGTGTAATTGTTGTCATGAATGTGTAGCTTTAGACCCGTTAAATACATGTTGGGAGCGATGACTGATGTATTCTTGGCCCAGTGCCCATTATCTAAGATTAGTCGTGACCAAGTTCAGAGGTTTTCATACGGAGATCAACTTACTTACTGTTATGTGTTTTTGCACAGTTTCAATATGAAAAATAACTTTTATATTGATGCAATGCATTATTTGCATTTTGGGGGAAAAATAAATCTTTGAAAATCAAAATCTGGATTTTGATTGTTTAATGTTTTTATAACCTCAAGATGCTCTGTGAACGTTTGAAACAGAAAGTACTGGTTTTCACTTCCCACTCCTAGGGGCCGTGCTGGTTGTTTAGTGTGTGTGTGTTTTGATTGATTGAAAAGTTTATTAACAGCTTGTATATTGGGTACAGTACAGTACAGCTCAAAACACACACAACGTGTGTGTGTGGTGTGTGTGTGTGTGTGTGTGTGTGTGTGTGTGTGTGTGTGGGGGGGGTCTCCTAGGGGCTGTGCTGGTTGTATTGTGTGTGTGTGTGTGTGTGTGTGTGTATGTGTGTGTGTGTGTGGGTCTACTAGGGGCTGGGCTGGTTGTGTGTGTGTGTGTGTGTGTGTGTGTGTGTGTGTGTGTGTGTGTGTGTGTGTGTGTGTGTGTGTGTGTGTGTGTGTGGGGGGGGGGGGGGGTCTCCTAGGGGCTGGGCTGGTTGTGTGTGTGTGTGTGTGTGTGTGTGTGTGTGTGTGTGTGTGTGTGTGTGTGTGTGTGTGTGTGGGGGGGGGGGGGGGGGGGGTCTCCTAGGGGCTGTGCAGTCTGACCGCTGCAGGAAGGAAGGCTCTGCGAAATCTCTCCGTGAGACAGAAATCAGATAGACTTTAAAAGGCGTTTACTAGCGAGGAAATGGGGCTGGGGGTTTCTGTATCACAGAGACCTATAAGAAGAATGTGATGAATCCAAAGTGTAGGAAGTGAACAGCAGCAGCAGAGGGCAGAGAGAGAGAGAGAGGGGACAGACCTGCTCTGTGGACCTGGAGCTGAGGCTGGAGCACCACGGACAGCAGGGGGCGCTCCTGTGACACAGAGAGAGAGGTCTTTGAATATAAGCTTATACTGTATATACATAGGAGAGAAGAGTGAGAACGAGACAGCTCACTCTTGTTTACTAAATCACCACTTCCGGTGTCTCTCAGTCTAACGTGTTACCAGCGAGCATGCTAAGCTAGCTTCTACAGTCCGAGGTAAACAGAAGAAAGAGGTTCATCCACACACCATTCACACACACACGATGATCAGAGCACACACACGCACACACACACACGAGGATCAGAGCTCACACACGCACACACACACACGATGATCAGAGCTCACACACACCATGGATCAGCTGGAGCTCACACGCTTTCTCAGGAACACAAAGCGACGACGAGACGCAAAATGGTTCCGAGAGGGGACCACTTCCGGTTTTAGGACTTCAAAACAAAAGCACGAAGCATTTCCCAAGGAAGGCCTTTGCCTGGCCCGCCGTCAGATGTGATCCGGCCCGCAGCTTCGTTCTTATAATGTTGTATTGATGGCCCTGTAGCACTGTCGAGGAGAAAGAATATGTTTAAATGTCTTGGTGGCAGCTCTCGATCTGAGGGGTCGTTCTGCCGCAGTTTGCCTTTTCTGTAAAAGAGCTGTATTTTGGGTTCGGGAGGATCCGTGGGAAAACCCGGAGCGGAGTCTTTGTTCGTGGGCCTGTGAACAGGACTGAACTCATGTTGGGGTTGTTACCAGCTGGACTCTTTGCTAAAGCGGGTTGAACTGTATATGTTGACTGTTTTCACCACACACACTGCACACAGTGGCCCTTTCTCATTTCTCTAACTCCCCTCCTCGACTCCTATTCTCGAGACTTAGTCCCGCCCAAAGGAGATGCGAGCGGAGGAGCGGAGGAGGGGAACCGAGGAGAGAGGAGTGGAACCGAGGAGAGAGGAGGGGATCCGAGGAGAGAGGAGGGGAACCGAGGAGAGAGGAGGGGAACCGAGGAGAGAGGAGGGGAACCGAGGAGAGAGGAGGGAACCGAGGAGAGAGGAGGGGAACCGAGGAGAGAGGAGGGGAGCCGAGGAGAGAGGAGGGGAACCGAGGAGAGAGGAGGGGAACCGAGGAGAGAGGAGGGGAACCGAGGAGAGAGGAGTGGAACCGAGGAGAGAGGAGGGGAACCGAGGAGAGAGGAGGGGAACCGAGGAGAGAGGAGGGAACTGAGGAGAGAGGAGGGGAACCGAGGAGAGAGGAGGGGAACCGAGGAGAGAGGAGGGGAAGCAGCAGGCGGTTAGAGAAATGAGAACTCCTCTCCTCTGAGCGGTCATTTTAAAGAGACGTCCATTAATGATGACTGCCATTAATGATGACTGCCAAAGCAGCATCCCTCTCCTCTGTCATCATCCTGTTGGACCTGTCTGCTGCATTCAACACGGTGAATCATCAGATCCTCCTTCGCACTCTCCAAGAACTTGGAGTTTCAGGCTCTGCACTTTCCCTCCTCACCTCATACCTGAAAGACCGCACCTACAGGGTGACTTGGAGAGGGTCTGAGTCCGACCCTTGTCAATTAACTACGGGGGTCCCTCAGGGCTCTGTTCTTGGTCCCCTCCTCTTCTCCCTGTACACAAACTCGCTCGGATCAGTCATTAGCCCGCATGGTTTTTCTTACCACTGCTACGCTGACGACACCCAATTAATTCTGTCCTTTCCCCGCTCAGAGACCCAGGTCGTCGCACGCATCTCTGCTTGTCTAGCTGACATCTCTCAGTGGATGTCTGCTCATCACCTCAAGCTCAATCTTGACAAGACTGAGCTGCTCTTCCTCCCGGGAAAAGATTGTCCAACTCTTTTTTTTATTTTTTTTTAATATTTTTATTCACATGTAAAAAAAGAAAAGAAAGTGTAACAGTGAATTGTATTACAGCAATTAAGGCATTTTCATTTTTTCCCTCCCAAAAGAACCCTTACTCACTTTCCCTTAACCCCGCCCCATCCCAACCACCCCTCTCCCGGAGCACTGAGGCAACAGTACATCAATACAATACAAAATGATAGATACAATAATATACATATACATACATACATACTAACACATATCCAGGGATGTCACATGGGCTGCCTATGTGGTGGACAGGGGAGTAATCATATCAGAATTATAGACGGATAAATAAAGGGAGAATCCCTACAGCGACACCATATCAGGGGGAAGACGGTCTACATAGCTGATCAGTGGCCTCCAATGAGCGTAAAACTTATCTGAGGAACCCCGGAGAGTAAACTTAATTTTTTCCAACTTTAGAAGAGACATAGTATCACTCAGCCACATTTGAAAAGAGGGAGGTAAAGGAGATTTCCACAAAAGAAGGATTTTCCTACGAGCAATCAAGGAGGTAAAGGCCATGACATTGGTTTGAGTGTTTGTAAAGTTGATTCCATCTGGGGGCCTACCGAAAATAGCTACATGAGGGGATGGAGAGATTTTTAGACCTACAATTTCAGAAATACATTCGAAGAAAGATTGCCAGAAGCTAGATAATTTAGGGCACGACCAGAACATGTGAGTCAGGTCGCAGGGGGCCTGGGAGCATCTATCACACCGGTCGTCCAATCTATCTGGATAAATCCTGGAGAGCTTAGCCTTGCTATAATGTAGTCTATGGAGAACTTTAAACTGTATTAGGCTGAGTCTAGCGCAACTGGAGGATGAGTTAACGGCTCTCAGGGCCTTCTTCCAAAAGTCATCAGAGAAGGTGAACTGTAGTTCCTTTTCCCAATTAGTTCTAATCTTGTTAATGGCAGATTCATCAACCGGAGAAAAAAGATCATAAAAGTAAGAGACATGGCGCCTAGACAAAGTTCTTGCTCTAAGTACAAGATCCACTCCACTGGGAGGCAGGGATTGAGGGAATTGTGGAGAGTGGGTCTTAGCAAAATCCCTTAGTTGAAAGTATCTAAAGAAATCAGATCCTCTTAGATTAAAGGCAACCCGTAGTTGGTCAAAACTGGCAAACAGGCTATCAATGTATAACTCCCCTATGCAGCGGAGGCCTTCCCTCTTCAAGTGAGAAAATCGGGGGTCAATTGTGGCTGGTAAAAATAGATGGTTGTTACAGACAGGAGTTGCTTGAGGAAGAGTAAGCCAACCAAAGTGACGTCTAACTTGTGCCCAGATCTTTAAAGTGCCAATTACAACGGGGTTAGATGTGAATTGTGAGGGGGAAAGGGGCAGAGTGCTACACGCGAGGGCTTGAAGTGACGTGGATCGACATGAGTTGGCCTCCACAAGACACCAGTCACTCTGGGGTGAAGTGAACCAGAGCATGATCTTGTGTGTGTTTGTGGCCCAGTAGTAACCCATAAGGTTAGGTAAACCAAGCCCACCCAGGAACCTGTCCCTCTGCAGTAATGGTCTACTAGCTCTTGCATGTTTACCAGCCCAAATAAATGAGGAAATAATATTATCAATAGCAGTGAAAAAAGATTTAGGCAAAAAAAATAGGTAGGCATTGGAACATGTATAGATATCTGGGCAGTACATTCATTTGTATTGTCTGAACTCTTCCTGCTAAAGAGAGTGCCAGATGGCCCCACCTCTGCAGGTCAGATTTGACTGTTGCCATCAGGACAGTAAGATTTTGTTCCCGTAGCGCACTAAAAGACTGCGTGATTGCAATGCCCAGATATTTAAACCCTGAGTTGGATATTCTAAAAGGCAACGACAACGGAGGTAATTCTGTAGCCAATTGGTTGATAGGGAAACATTCACTCTTTTGGATGTTTAATTTGTATCCTGAAAATGAACCAAAAGTGGTCAAAAGTGAGAGAATGTGTGGAGTACTAGCTATAGGATCGCGCACATACAGAAGGAGGTCGTCAGCATATAACGAGACCCTGTGTTCGATATCCCCTCTCTGAATCCCCTTAATTCCTCTCTCTGCTTTTAGAGCAATCGACAATGGCTCGATAGCAATTGCAAATAGTAGTGGGGAGAGCGGACACCCCTGACGCGTCCCGCGAAAAAGAGGAAAGAATTTGGAGCGCTGGGTATTCGTACATACAGAGGAGTGAGGAGAAGAGTACAGAAGTCTAACCCAGGAGACGAGGCCTGGACCAAAGCCCAGCTGTTGAAGGACAGAAAACAGATAGGCCCACTCAACCCTGTCGAAGGCCTTCTCAGCATCAAGAGATATGACAACCTCCGGTTCAGCAGGAGAAGGCGGGCTGTGGATGACGCTGAGAAGTCTTCGGACATTTGTGAAGGAGTGCCTCCCCCCTATGAATCCTGTCTGATCTTCCGAAATGATGGAGGGTATAATAGATTCCAACCGGCGAGCAAAAATCTTCGCAAGTATTTTCACATCTACAGACAGGAGCGAGATTGGGCGATATGATGCACAGCTCAACGGGTCCTTACCCTTCTTAAAGATCAGAGAGATAGAGGCTTGCATAAGGGTAGGCGGCAGTGAGCCTTGGACGTACGACGAATTAAACATATCTAATAATAATGGGGAAAGTTGATTTGAGAATTTTTTGTAGAATTCTACGGGGTATCCGTCAGGTCCCGGTGATTTGCCACTATTCATGGACTGTATTGCCTCTTTAATCTCAGCAAGCTGCAGGTTGGCATCTAGTGTCTGTTGGTCGTTAGTCGAAATCTTGGGCATATCCAATTTATCCAAAAATGTATGTAGCTGATCTTCGTTATCAGGGGATTCAGACGTGTAGAGACGAGAGTAGTAGGTTTTAAAGATGTTATTAATCTCTCCCGGGTCAGAAGTGAGAGAGCCCAACCCGTCCCGTATCTGGGTGATTTGGTTCGAGGCCACCCTAGCCTTTAGTTGGTGGGCCAGGAGATGGCCAGCTTTATCGCCATGTTCATATATAGACCCTCGTGAGTGTAGAAGGAGTCGTTCAGCCTCTCTTGTTAGGAGAAGGTCAAGTTCTGTTTGGAGCCCCATCCGTTCTTTAGATAGATCAGGTGATTGAGTGGAAAATAGTTGGTTGTCTAGATTAATGATAGATTCTTCCAGTTCTCTTTGGCGTGCTCTACGAAGTTTATTAACATGAGACGTATGCGAGATGATCTTACCCCTAAGAAAAGCTTTAAGGGTTTCCCAGAGTAGGGACGCAGAGGTCTCTTCATTTTGGTTGGTCTCACAGAAGAATGCAATTGATTCTGAAATACACTCACAAAAGGCTGCATCAGAAAGTAAAAGAGGGTCAAGACGCCAGAATCTAAATTCCTTAGGCTTATGATCAAAGTGAAGGTCCAGGATGATTGTCCAACTCTTGACCTGACAATCAACATCGGCACCTCAGTTGTTTCCCCGACTCAGACTGCAAGGAATCTGGGTGTGACCCTAGATAACAACCTGTCCTTCACTGCAAACATCGCTGCTACAACCCGTTGCTGCAGATACACGCTTTACAACATCAGGAAGATACGTCCCCAGCTGACCCAGAAAGCCACTCAGGTTCTGGTCCAGGCTCTCGTCATCTCACGCCTAGACTACTGCAACTCCCTCCTGGCTGGTCTACCTGCATGTGCCATCCGACCTCTGCAGCTCATCCAGAATGCAGCGGCTCGTCTGGTCTTCAACCTTCCTAAATGTTCCCACACCACTCCGCTCCTCCGCTCCCTTCACTGGCTTCCAGTAACTGCTAGAATCCACTTCAAGACAATGGTACTTGCTTACCATGCAGCGAATGGATCTTGGATCTGGCCTCTCTCTCTCTCTCTCTCTCTCTCTCTCTCTCTCTCTCTCTCTCTCTCTCTCTCTCTCTCTCTCTCTCTCTCTCTCTCTCTCTCTCTCTCTCTCTCTCTCTCTCTCTCTCTCTCTCTCTCTCTCTCTCTCCTCTCTCTCTCTCTCTCTCTCGTCCATTTATTCAGGGCCACGAACCAGTGCTGCGTAATCACCATGAGACATAGAGCGCTCCGCGCTTGCTTATGACGTCACAATGGGACGTACCATTAAACATGGAGTAAGGGTGCTCAATGGGACGTACCATTAAACATGGAGTAAGGGTGCTCAATGGGACGTACCATTAAACATGGAGTAAGGGTGCTGTTACAAAGTAATACTTAACAGTCCCACTCAACCTTAACTCTATTGGTTATCAATCAATCAATCAATCAATCAATCAATCAATCAATCAATCAATCAATCAATGTTTATTTATAGCCCAATATCCCAAATGTTACATTTGTCTCAGTGGACTTCACAGTTTGTACAGAATATCAGTATGACAATACGACACTCTCTGTCCTTAGACCCTCTGTCCTTAGACCCTCTGTCCTTAGACCCTCTGTCCTCAGACCCTCTGTCCTTAGACCCTCTGTCCTTAGACCCTCTGTCCTCAGACCCTCTGTCCTTAGACCCTCTGTCCTTAGACCCTCTGTCCTCAGACCCTCTGTCCTTAGACCCTCTGTCCTCAGACCCTCTGTCCTCAGACCCTCTGTCCTTAGACCCTCTGTCCTTAGACCCTCTGTCCTCAGACCCTCTGTCCTCAGACCCTCTGTCCTCAGACCCTTTGTCCTCAGACCCTCTGTCCTTAGACCCTCTGGCCTCAGACCCTCTGTCCTTAGACCCTCTGTCCTTAGACCCTCTGTCTTTAGACCCTCTGTCCTTAGACCCTCTGTCTTTAGACCCTCTGTCCTTAGACCCTCTGTCCTCAGACCCTCTGTCTTTAGACCCTCTGTCCTTAGACCCTCTGTCTTTAGACCCTCTGTCCTTAGACCCTCTGTCCTTAGACCCTCTGTCCTTAGACCCTCACATCGTACAAGGAAAAACTTCCGAAGAAAACCCACAGTTTAAAGGGAACATGGGAGAAACCTCAGGGAGAGCAACAGAGGAGGGATCCCTCTCCCAGGACGGACAGACGTGCAATAGATGCCGTGTGTAAATTGAAAAGATAATACATTTGCAACATAGGTTACATGAAAACAACAACAAACAACAACAACAATATAATAAGGCTTCTCTTTTGCCTTAACAATGTGAATACACTCGTGCACTTCTCAGTGTCTTGAGCAAACCTCTTTAGCTGTAGCTTTGTAGCTGGCTTGCTCATGACATCAGCAATCATGAACTCAGTAGGGCAGTACTCCAAAGTTACCTTTCCGTTATTTACCGTTTCCCTAATGAAACGGTTTCTTTGTTTCCATGAGATCAGAGAGCTTCCTCAGACTGACACAATACCCTGATGTGCTTCGCCTGTCTGTTGCATCTGAGGCGCAGTCAGCATCACAGTACACTTTTCGACCGAGTGCCTCTCTGTCACTTCTCTTAAAGCATAGCTCCTGTTCTGCTGTGTGTTACTGTGTTCCTCTGTTGGTTCAGTGCTGAGAGCCTGACCACACAACCTATATTACATTACATTACATTGCATTTAGCTGACGCTTTTATCCAAAGCGACTTACAATAAGTACATTCGACCAGGAAGACACAACCTTGAAGAAAACAGAATCATAAAGTACATCAGGTTTCATAGAGCCAAACATTTCAAGTGCTACTCAACTGGCTTTAGGTAATCCAGTCCTTTATTGGTATAAAAGTGCTTCGTTAATCGTTCTAACGCTCGAAGTGGAGTCGAAAGAGATGAGTTTTCAGTTTGCGCCGGAAGATGTGCAAGCTATCTGCCGTCCTGATGTCAATGGGGAGCTCATTCCACCATCTTGGAGCCAGGACAGCAAACCCACGTGTTTTCGCCGATGGGAACTTGGGTCCCCCTCGCAGCGAGGGCGCAACGAGTCGTTTGGCTGATGCAGAGCGTAGTGCACGCGCTGGGGTGTACGGTTTAACCAACTATATCTGGTCTAGTGCATGTGGACAAGTCAATGAAACTCCCCACTGCCTCTCTGTATTTAGTTGGGTCTGTCCATGGTTCAGAGTCATCTGGTCGTCCACGTGAGGGCTCACATGGGGTCCCCCTTCAAACCCCTTTCTTTTGAGACATTTTCCCTTCACCTTCTGTTTGGTAGAACGTTCCAGGTCCTTCATTTGAAACCTGTCAGAAAGCATCATCTTTACAGCTTCCAGTACATTTGTGTTGCTTGCTGCTATGATCAGGTCGTCCACCCATACAATCATGATGACCTCTTCATCATGTTCCTCTCTTGTACAGATCAGCTGGATTCTGTATGAAACCGTTCTCACTCAGACATGTGTGTAGCATTAGCTACCATAGCTAGCATAGCATTCCAGTTTCTACCTGATCACTTAAGGCCATAGAGAGACTTTTGCAACTTACAAACTAGGTTTTCCTTCCTAGCCTTCTGGTTGCTCCATATAGATTTCACCATCAATGGGTGCATGCACATCGGCTGTCTTCACGTCCATCTGGTGTCAAACGAGTCCCTCTTGTGCTGCATTCTGTCACTTGTCATATCAGCTGAGTGCATCGACCCATCTTCCCCCCACTGCCTTTGTACCAGGTGGCAACTGGGTGAGGTGGAAGGTCTCGTTCTCCTCCAGAGATGCATCTCCTGCCTTGACTTTGCTGACACTATGGCATCACTGTAGCTTTGAGGGGTGTCACAGACTGCTGTAGATGAGCTGATCTCCTTTTGTTTCTCTGTGGATACCTTTTGGTTACAGTCTCTGTGGCTTTACTCGGCTGTGTACATTCAGTCTCTTCAAGTAAGGTCGCAGGCACACACATCTGAATACCATGACTTGATACATGTTCTACATTTATATCATTGCCTACGGCTCTGGAGTGTGCATCCTCATGACCACATTCTGTGTGATTCAGATGTTTGAGTTTCCTTTCACCAACCTGTGCTTTTGCACCCTCTCTGTTTCTGGGTAATACACCCGATAAGCTGGGCTGTTTTTATCAAAGCCAATGAAAAGCCCTTGCTCACATCTAGAGTCTAGCTTCCCTTTACATGTTTCAACATTTTCTGTAACAGTTGGCAAGTAATGCAAATGTCCACTCTCGTGGAGGTCTGACCTGCTACTGTCCTTGGTAACCACGTGGCTTTCTCCTTTCTTGAAGGTGATTGTCGCTCCTCCATTTGCCGCTCTTGCCACAGAGAAGATGTCACGTGGGTATGAAGGTATGTACAGTGCCTCCCGTAGCTGTGCTCTGTGCTGTCGTCCAGTGTCGTCTAGCAGATGCACGATCGCTGTTCCTCTGCGTTCGGTCCCGTCAGCTAACTCCACTGAATGTGTCCCGGAAAGGAATGAGTCAGCAAAGCTGTCAAACTTTTCAATATCTTTCACGATGTGGGTGTTTCTCCAGCGTCCACCATGATGCCTCTCATCTCTGCGTTGTCTGGAGGTCTCCCGCTCTTCCTGTGCTTTGCCTTGAAGAATTGGTCTTGTTCCCTGTTTTCCTCCTCTGTCTCTTTTCGGACTCCATCTCGTCCCCCTTTGTTCTTGCACAGGGATTCTTCGTGTGTTATTTTTGCAGTAAGCACACCACACCTTTCTGTAACATGTTCTTGTCTTATTCCACATGTGTAGCATATAACGTTAACATCTTCTTCTGTTCTATTGTTAGCAGACATCCAGCCGGGGCCTCTGCCTCTTCGTATACACGCAGTCTGCTTTTAAAGTCTATGAATGTAACGTTATCTTCATTCTGCGTTACATGAACAGCCAGTGGCTTAAAGGTGTCTGGTAGTCCTCCTATTATCATGGTGATTATGAATCCGTCGCTCATGGTCTCACCTGTTTCCCTCAAAGCCGTGATAATGTTCTCCGCCCGTATAAGGTAGTCGGTAACACTTTCGCTGTTTGTCACGTGTAGCTTGGTCAAAGACGTGTAGAGGTTTATTATCCGTGGTTTACTTTTTCCAGAATAATGTTCTTTCAGGGTGCCTTCACACCTGCCTTGTATAGTCCGGTTGAATCGAACCCTGGTAAGTTTGGCCGCTTGGTGCGGTTCATTTGGGTCGGTGTGAACGCAGTCCGAGACCTCTTAAGTGAACTAAACAACCGGACTCTGGTCCGCTAAAATAGGTGGTCTCGGAAAGCTTTCTTGCGAACTCTGGAGCGGTTCATTGCTGGTGTGAACACAATCCGCACCAAAACATAGCGTAGTATTTGCGCGTCATTTCTTGTTGTGGAGGAGAGGATTGCAAATGGTGGGAAAATGAGCGGCAGGGGACAAACGTGGAGCTATGAGGAACAGAGATGCCTTCTGGATATCTGGGCAGAGGAGAACATTTCTCAACTGCTGGAGAAGGTTCATAAAAACGCGGAGGTGTTCAAAATCTTTAGCGACAGACTGAAGCAACTAGGATTTAACCGGAGTGTTGAACAGTGTCGTATAAAGGTGAAGAAACTACGACAACAATACATAAAAGTGCGCGACGCGCTGCAGAAGAGCGGCAGCTCCCCAAGTATCAAAGAGACATTTATTTGGTATGAGGATCTCGACAGTATCTTGAACACAAGACCCATAGTGAGCCCCGTAGATGTGGTCGAGTCCTATGCGGAGGAAGAGGTGGATAAGTCGCCTGATGAGGGGAGCCTGAGCTCCACTGCCGATGCCGGGGCTGCTAAGGCGGATACTAGCCGCAGTTACTCCGCGGATGCCGAGGACTCTGATAACAATGGTACGTTCACTGTAAACTTATTTATGCTGCCGGTGTACATGCCTTGTTATCTGTCCTTTTGACTTGGGGGATGAGCTATAAAACCACTGCAACCACTATAAACCACTATAAAAAAAACACATATTAATAAGCTATAAAGCTGCTTATGAAATAATTACTAGAAAAGTGTGTGAAGTGGAATTATGAAATCCTATGAACATTACCTAGGCCTACATCAGCCATATGCCCAACTCCTCAACTAACGAATTAATTAACTAACGGTTATAACGTTTTTTAACGCACGTTGTCTCAGTATGTATTGATATGCGTCGCCCGCTACATTCTGTTGATATGCTCTCCATATGAACAGCAGCATGAAAACAATCTGCGGATGCTCCATGTTGGGCTCCGGTGGAAATTGCCGCGATTTTCCGTGTTTACATGTGGTTTTTACCCGCTTCATGTCTGACCAATGGTTGAACAGCATTTCCGTGCACATGACTTGTGTTTAAAGTTTATAGTCCCTTTGAGTTTTTGCCGTGTGAACGCAAACCGAACCTTCTGAAGAATGAAACAATGTAACAAACTGTGGTCTGGTGCGCACCAGAGAGCGGACTATTAGGTGTGAACACACCCTCAATATTCTTAGAGCCTTCCTGCCATCATCAGCGGCACCGTGTCTTATCAGTGATAGGCTTTTATCATCTATCAGTCTTATTAGCTCAGCATAGCAATCGGCATTCTTTCTCCTGGCTCCTGCCAGCTGTTCAGGACTATTTCCAGTGGGTTCATGGAGAATAGTTTATTTTAATTTCAGGATATGTAGGCAGCCTAATAATCTTGTTTCCCAAAGGTCATACTTATCGTTGGTTCCATCGAACAAAAGCTGTGGCGCGAAAACTCCCGTTGCTCTGCTTGCCATCTTGTTGTAGGGGAGGAAACTTATACAAAATGTACACCACCCCAAATTGATCATGTTGTTGATAGTGCTTCAGATGCGCTGCGAATAAAATTAGACTCTGTTGCTCCTTTGAAAAAGAAGAAAATAAAACAACATAGATTAGCTCCATGGCATAATGCCCAAACCCGCAAAATAAAGCAAAAGTCGAGACAACTTGAAAGGATATGGCGTTCTACTAAACTTGAAGAATCTCGTTTAATTTGGCATATTACTCTCAATGAATATAAGAAAGCACTGCGTAAAGCGAGAGCAGCCTACTCTTCATTAATAGATGAGAATAAGAATAATGCAAGATTTATTTTCAGCACTGTAGCCAGGCTGACAGAGAGCCACAGCTCGATTGAGCCTTCTATCCCCATAGCACTCAGTAGCAATGATTTTATGTGCTTTTTTAACGATAAAATTGTTACTCTTAGAAACAAAATGAATGACCTCTTGCCTTTGACCAGGCCTTTGACCTATCAACAGCTCCCGGAAACATAAGTTCTAATATTACACTAGATAGTAAACTAGAATGCTTTTCAGCCATAACCTTGAACAATTAAATTCAATGATTCTCTCTTCTAAACCATCAACGTGCATGTTAGACACTCCTAACTCCAATGTCTGATATCGCACATAACAGAGGATTTTTACATTGTACATTCAATACATAACTAAACACGCCTTTTCTCCTCATGTTCTCTTTAATGACTTTTCATTTATTGCATTTTATCGGCTGCAATCGTTACTTTTCCGTTAAAAACCATAGACTGTAGGCTATATATAAATGGACGTAGGGTCCATGACGTCACCCGTAGGATTCTGCAGAGTTGCTGTCACTACCCGATCTGCAGCTCTGCCCGATCTGCAGTGCGCATGTGCGAGATGGTCCGCCATATTGGACAACTCCGGACGGCAACCCAAGAAGGACACTTGACACAGTGGCTTTTAGCAAAGCTCAAAAATAAAACTCGAGAGAGATGAGTTATTGTTATTACGACGTGACTTCACTATAATATTACATTAACATTATACAGCTATCATACTGAATACATATTTACTGTGAATGTGTGCAAAAATGTATGGCATATAGCTGTCTAACAGAAGTTACATTCATTTCTCACTTATTCTGACAATGTACTTAACCCCAAATAAAAGAACCCAATAAAAAGAGTTGTTAAATAATAGTGAAGTCACGTCGTAATAACAATATCTCATCTCTCTCGAGTTTTCCTTTTGAGCTTTGCCAAAAGCCACTGTGTCAATGTTGTCCTACTTGGGTTGCCGTCCGGCGTTGTCCAATATGGCGGACCATCTCGCACATGCGCACTGCAGATCAGGCAGAGCTGCAGATCGGGTAGTGACAGTGACAGCCGTGAAGCCCTTAGTAGGCGGAGTCGGCCACTAACGGCCCCGACAGTGAAATCAGAGTTCAACTCCCGCCTTCTCCAGCCTGCTCCAAATAAGGGCAAAGAGGCGGAGCCGAGGCGAGACCTGCTTCCACCGAGCTGGAAGTTCCAGAGCTAGCTGAAGCTACCAAGCTAAGCTAACATGCTCCCCATCTGCACGCTGCCATCGCATTTTACGTTTCTAAGGTAAGCGGACATGAAACTATTCAGCAAAACTATAAATAATAATCTAAGTTATTGAGCTTTTAGCATAATACTTCAGAATCTTAAAACGCCTTAACGTTTGTATGCAATTGTGCTAAATTCAACACTGGAATCAAGCAAATATTAATATGTTTGCATGACATTAGTTAATTATATTTTGATATCACTTAACTATACGTTTAATACATTTAAGTCAAGCTAAGGTACATGTGATGGTAGCTAGTTAGCGCTCTTACCTGTGAGGTCTCCTCCAAACAGCATAATAACCAGACTGTATCATTAAAACTAAGTACCAGTTATAGATCCTTGACTTTAGACAAACAATTCAAAAGACAAAATGTATTTAAAGACCAATCTTTATTTGAATGTGCCTCTTAACCTGAGATATTAGTTATACAGTAATAGTATTGACAATCTAAAAAAACTGAGCAACTCAACAGTCAACTTTATGTTTCTTATTGTCTAAAGCATTTATTATTTTAATGTTTTCCCTCTCATATTCAGTGTGGACGGATTGAGACAGCATGGTGTCCAGAGAGCTGCAGAGACTTCAGGGAGAAACCTCCGTGTGATGGATGTCCTGTCTGTTGGTTTGGAGAGGACTGAGGGTCTTTCCTCAGCGAGGAGGACTGAGGGTCTTTCCTCTGCGAGGAGGACTGAGGGTCTTTCCTCAGCGAGGAGGACCAGGCCTGATGGAGGAGCCCATGCTGGGCACAGCTGATACCAACTGCACAGACCTAGTCTGTCACTTTATTTGACTAAATGTGTTTAATACATTTAATAGGTTTACACCTTCTGTCCATATGTGCTTTTTATTTAAAACATTTGATTAACTTTTGGTTCACATTTCAATAAATTGTATTTGTATTTGCTCTCCTTTCGTCCATTATTCTTACTGAAAATGTTAGATTACACATTCACATCTGACTGAAGATTGGCCCCATTTATTTGTGACGTTGCAAACTCTGCGGTACAAGGTACAAGTGATGTGAAGCTCATAAAGTGAGGCAAATAGAAATAATCAGCTGATGGAGTGTAGATGTGGAAATAGCTGCATTCGATCAGCTGACTGTGTTTTCACAATAAAAGTAGTTTCTTAGTGAATGTCCTGTACTGGTCTTAAAATCTCATAACATCAGCTTTTAATGTTCCTCTTGGATGTTCTTCTTGACCCTCAGAGAAGGAGAAAATGTCGTGTCTTTCAGGCATGTCCTTTCCTAACAAAAATGACAGGAAACATAAAACATATTATTGCAGAACAAGTGTGTTATTTATGAAAGCAGTGTGTTTGTGTGTTTAGGCTGTAGATATAATTATTTTGTAATTGTAATGTTTTTTTTTTATTTCAACAGTGAGCTACAAAGACAATCAGATTATGAATTAACAGTATGAACTTCATCAACATTGAAATATATGTTATTATCAAAATTATCAACAAAAAAAATCATGACCGAAAGAACGAGATCGCGGATACAAGCGGCCGAGATGGGTTTTCTCCGCAGGGTGGCTGGTGTCTCCCTTAGGGATAAGGTGAGAAGTTCGGTCATCAGGGAGGGACTCGGAGTTGAGCCGCTCCTCCTTCGCGTCGAAAGGAGCCAGTTGAGGTGGTTCGGGCACCTAGTTAGGATGCCACCTGGGCGCCTCCCTAGGGAGGTGTTCCAGGCACGTCCAGCTGGGAAGAGACCAAGGGGTAGACCTAGGACCAGGTGGAGGGATTATATCTCTTCGCTGGCCTGGGAGCGCCTTGGGATCCCCCAGTCAGAGCTGGTTGATGAGGGGAAAGGAACGTTTGGGGCTCTCTGCTGGAACTGATACCCCCGCGACCCGACCACGGATAAGCGGGAGAAGATGGATGGATGGATGGTTATTATCAAAATAATATTGAACTGTTATCAAAACGTAGTGCAACTGTAGAAGCTTGCTCTGTTGTCTCACTGAAAGAATCACTTTTACCACGTTTTTACAGACAATATTGAGAGATAAATAGCAGCAGTTCTCACTATGTGTTAAATATCTTTGCCTTCAATACTAAAAGAGCCTTCTTTCCACCTTTCTTAAGCTCCTTTTGTTCTTTGGTTTTAGCGCCTGGCCGACGCGCTCACACATCACTCAGAGTCACCTTTCTTTTGGTATATTTATTTCCAAGTTATCCTTCTCTGCAGTGCAATGCAGCGGTCAAAAAACCGTGTGGCTTCACAACCAAACTAGAACACAGAGTATCATCAGCAGGACTCTTTTAACCAGCTGAGGCAATCACAGCACCAATCAGCCGCTCCGCCCAGCCGTGGCTGCGGATCATGATCACTTGACACCAATCAATTATACTCCATTACATACATTAAATGATTAAATAATACAAATAATAAATCAACGTTTTGGCTCCTACACTCCGGCCCCTAATTGTTATGGAATCACACATGACAATTACTAATAAACATAAAATGGAGAGCCAATACAAAACATTTGTTCAGGGCTTCTGACCCTTTGTAGGGCGAATGTGTATTAACACATGAGTCCGTGTGTGTAAATGTGCTTGTGTGGTGCAAGAGGGGAAGGGGGCTAGAGCTCATTTTGGGACTCGACCAGCAGTAACAGCTTTGTGATGGGTCGACGGAGTGTGCTGGTTTTTGTCTGTACTTCCACTTGTCGTACAAAACCTCTCGAGTCTGGCAAGACTTGCGTTATTCGTCCCATGAGCCAGGAATTTCTTGGAGCATTTTCGTCGACAATAAGGACAATGTCCCCTGTTGCGAAATTCCTCCTTTTCCTGTTCCACTTTTGCCTTATTTGGAGTTCCGGTAGGTATTCCTTGGTCCATCGCTTCCAAAATAAGTTGGCCATGTACTGAATTTGGCGCCATCTTCTCTTCCCGTGGCAATCGCTCGGATTGAAGACACCAGGCGGAAGAAATGGTTTTGATTTGAGCAGCAAAAGGTGATTTGGAGTGAGGGGCTCTAAATCTCCAGGGTCGTTGGAAACAGTCGTTATGGGTCGATCATTTATGATCGCCTCCACTTCGCAGAAAAGTGTGGCAAGTCCTTCCTCGTCAAGCTTCTGTTCTTGCGTGAGGGCACTGAGAATGCGTCTGACGGTTCTGATTTGTCTTTCCCAGATTCCTCCGTGGTGGGAGCCTGCTGGTGGGTTAAATATCCACTTTACTTCCTCTTTAAGAAGCTTGTTCTGGATTTGTGTGTGGTTTAACTCTTGTATTGCTTCTTTTAGTTCACGTTCAGCTCTAACCAAATTGGTTCCGTTGTCTGACCTCATGACCTTGACAGGGCCTCTTCTTGCAATAAATCTCCTGATGGCATTAATGCAAGAGTCAGTGTTGAGACTGTGTGCAAGTTCAAGGTGAACCGCTCCGACGCTCAGACAGGCAAAAACCACACCGCATCCCCCAACCGTGGCTCTTCTCCGTTTCAACTCAAATGGGCCAAAGAAATCCACGCCCACGTTTGTGAAGGGCGGATCATCAGGGGTAACTCTTTCTTCCGGCAAGTCTGCCATGAATTGCTGACTTTTTACACCACTGAGTTTCCTGCAGGTTACACATTTAGAGAGGATTTTTCGGATTGCAGAATTTCCTCCAGGAATCCAATATTTCTGCCTTAAACCTGACAGAGTATGACTCCTTCCACTGTGCCCTATGTTCTCATGGACATGTCTGATGAGGAGTTGAGTCACATGATTGTTTGCAGGTAAGATAATTGGGCTTTTGGCTTCGGCTGGCATTGCGGATTTCGATAACCTTCCGCCAACTTTTACCAAGTTGTTCTGCAGAATGGGTGCCAGTTTGTGAAGATGACTGCTCCTTTTGACTGCAAGTCCTTTCTTTAGCGCAGTTATCTCATCCTTAAATGAAGCGGACTGACAAAACTGAATTATGGCAGCTTCCGCTTCCTCCAAGTTTTCAACAGTGAGAGGTCCTTTTTCATGTTTTGCTCTCTTTTCATTCAAATCCATTTTTGCCCTCGCCATCAGAGCGGATTTTATGCGTAGCATCCAGGCCACAGCTTTTTTCAGGCGATGCCAGTGGGAATAGTAAGTGAGCAACTTGTTCACTGTACTAGAGCTTTCTTCCATGGGGTTGAGACTTACGGCAAAAACTTTGACTTCAGGGTCGCTGGCTGTTAGAGTCAAATCTGGAGATTTAGGCCACTGATGCTCAGGGAGACTAAGGAACTCTGGTCCCCTTAACCAGGTTTCATCTCTCAGAAAGCGACTTACAGAGATTCCCCTTGATACACAGTCAGCTGGATTCAGGCAACCATTAACATACCTCCATTGGGAAGTCTCTGAAGCAGATCGAATGACTGCGACTCTGTTGGCGACGAAGGTGTGGAATCTTGTAGTTTCATTTTGTATGTACTTCAACACAGACGTGCTGTCAGTCCAAAACACGGATGGCTGGAGTTTAAGCTCCAACTCTTCCTGTAACATTCGGTCCATCCGGACGGCTACAGTGGCAGCGGTAAGCTCCATTCTTGGGATGGTCACAGGTTTGAGTGGAACTACTCTGGCCTTACCCATGATAAAGGAACAATGAACTGCGTTTGCTTTGTTCATCAGGCGAAGGTAAGATACTGTTCCGTAACCACTTTCACTAGCATCTCCAAAGTGGTGAAGCTGAGCTGAGACTGGATCTCCAAAGTTGAGTGGTGTGATGCATCTTTTGACTTTGAAGTCTCTCAGTAATTGCAAGTGGTGTAGCCAGCTCAACCACTGTTCCTTACATTCTTCAGGAATATTTTCGTCCCATCCTAGTCTCATTCCTGTTAATGTTTGCAAGATTTGCTTTGCAGGGAGGATCACAGGGGACAACATACCCAGCGGATCAAATATAGAGCTCACTACTGACAGAATACCTCTCCTGGTAAGTGGTATATCCTGAGGAGTACATTTGAAATGGAATGAGTCCGTTTCCGTGCACCACTGAACTCCGAGAGCTCTTTCAACAGGTAGGGTACTTTTATCCAGATCCAGATCCTTGATTTCCTTTGATCTACTTTCCTCGGGTATTGTTTGTAGTAGAGCTCTGCTGTTGCTTACCCATTTGTCTAACTTGAACATTGATTTTAGGCAATCGTCCACATAAAAATGTCTTAGCATCGAAGAGACAGCCTCTGGGCTAAAGTCATCCACATTGTCTCTTGCACACTGTTGTAGGGCAAAGTTGGCACAACTAGGCGAGGATGTTGCTCCAAAGATGTGTACAACCATTTGGTACTCTTCTAGCTCACTACTGAGATCTCCATCGGGCCACCACAAGAATGTGAGAAGATCTGAGTCTTCCTCTGGCACCTGATGGAACATGGCTTCAATATCTGCCATGAATGCAATGTTCTTCTGCCGGAATCTTGTAAGGACACCAATAAGACTGTTGGTTAAATCTGGGCCTTGGAGCAGACGTGCATTCAGAGATGTGCCCTGGTAAGTTGCACCGCAATCAAAAACCACCCTCAGTTTACGCTTTTTTGGATGGTACACGCCGTGGTGTGGAATATACCAGCTCCCTTTGCTTTGATTTGCCTTGTCTTTTTGTTCAGGTGTCATTCTGATGGCAAAACCTTTAGCAACAACATCCGCCATGAACTCTTTGTACTCCTTGTAGAATTTGTTGTTTTGTTGGAATTTTCTTTTTAGGTTCAAAGCTCTTTGTTCAGCAACACGTCTATTATTGGGAAAATCAAGTCCTTTTTCCTTTAATGGCAGTCCAATACTGTAGTGTCCGTCTACTAACTTGACAGAATTAGAGACACTTTCCATGAACTTGTGATCCTCTCTTGACATTTCCAGACGCTCCTTGTGTTGATGTTCTGGAAAGTCCAGCTTCACTTGCTGCTTCAACAATTCCTCGATTTCCACAACAGAAATTCTGTTTGCTGTAACGACTGGCTTAATCCAACGAGTCGTATCTGACCTTCCTAGAGGTCCATTTATTGTCCAACCTAAAATGGTCTTAACAGCGTACGGGCCATTCCCTTGGCTGTTTATGACTTTGCATGGCTCTAGAGCTTTTGGCACGTTGCACCCAATTAGCAAGCCAACCTCTGCATCAATTTGTGGTATATTGACCTCTTTCAGGTATTCCCATTGTCCCACATCCTCCTGAGAGGGAATATTTGCCTTTCGTACTGGTATTTTGTTTTGTGAATAAACAGGTGGAAGTGCTACATACTGGTTACTTTCTAGACCACATATTTCAAGGTCACATGCAACAGATGTTTTAACTGACTCCTCTTTATTCATTGTTCGTAAGAGTATCTTCGTGTTGCGTCCAGTCACTTGAAGCTGCTGTAGAATGGACTCTGTGCAAAAGGTAGCCGTACTACCTGGGTCCAGAAAGGCGTATGTTGTTATGATGGTATTACCCTGTTTTGTTTTCACCTTCACAGGAACGATAGCCAGGGTGCCTTCAGGCTCACCGGCCCCAATATCCTCCTCCCGTGAATCGTCTTTATCCATATCCACTAAAGCATTTGCAACAGTCTTTACCTTTCCTTTGCTCGACTCGATATTACTGAAATGCAACAGAGTGGGGTGTGTGAGATTGCACTCTTTGCAGGTATGTCTTTGTTTGCATCCTTTACTCATGTGGCCCTTTTCTAAACATCCAAAGCAAAGTCCTTTGCTTCTGAGGAATTCCAACTTCTCTTTGTGGGTGTTTTTGAGAATCTGATTGCAAGCAGAAAGATGGTGTTCTCCTTTACAGTAGATGCATCGGTTTGATTGGGATGTGTCACTGTGTCGGTTACAGTTTTCTTTCTGAGGTAATGGGGATACACTAGTGGCAAAACCACTTTTATATAACTCTGGAGATCTCGGTTTGAACCTTGCGCTGGGAGTAGCAGGAACGAATGTGTAGCTTGTCTTTGCTGATGTATTTGGAATTTCCTTTAAGTTTCCGAACACTGGATGAGAAAGGATTCTAGCATGATGGTTGACAAACTTCACTAGATCTTCAAACTTAACTCTTCTGTTGTTTCCATCTTGTATGTTACAAGCTTTAGCTCTGCAGTTTTCTCTAAGCTTATATGGGAGTTTAGAAAGAACAGCTCGCATGTTGATTGGGTGATCCATTTCCTCCATGTATTCCACACTATCCATTGTATTGAGACATCCATTCAGAAACACAGCAAAGGGTTTTAAAGCTTGTGGATCCTCAGGTTTAATAGATGGCCAATTGAGAGCCTTGTCGATGTAGGCGGTCGTGATAAGATATTCATCTCCATAATGATGCTTCAACAACCTTTTTGCTTCCGTGTATCCTTTGTCAGATTGCATATATTGGCAACTGCGCACAAGCTCTCTTGGTTGGCCAATAGTGCATTGCTCCAAGAAGTAAAGCCTGTCCTTACTGATTTCTGTTTTCTCTTCAATACCATGCTCCAATGCTCTTATGAAGGACCGATAGTCCAAAGGGTTTCCGTTGAAGGTGGGAATGCTGAGCGGGGGCAATGAAGAAAGTTTCTGCTGCTTTACCATTGTTTCTGTTATTATGGTCTGTTTTTCCATGATGCTTATTAAGCTGTTCATATTGCCCTCTCCCGTGCTAGAAGACGTGCTGGATGAAGTTGAACTTTCAGGACGTTGTGGTATGAATTGTGTTTCACTATTAATGGCATTTGCAGTTTTATTGATGTTTGGTGTATGCTTGTTAGCATTCAAATGAGCATGTTCTTGCTCTAATGCTGTACTCAAACAGTGAGTGATCCCAATATGCATTCATTCTGTCTCCTGCTTGGTACGTGCCTGCATGACAATCCTCCATTCTTTTGATTACCTTTAATTTTGCAGTGTTTGCTGCAATATCTGTTTCAAGTTCCAGCTGTTCCTTTCTTTCCTTCCAACCGGCTTCCTCCCTTTCCAGTGCTTGCTTCTGAGTCAGCCTAGCAGCTCGTGCTAACAATTCTGCATTTCTATTTTCCAACTTTATTTTAGCAGATGTGATCGAAGACCGAGAGGATCTCCTTGAACTTTGTGAATGAACACTCTTTACGTTTGAAATACTGTCCCGAGGTGCAACACTCGTATGTCCTTTTATTTTTGTCTGGACAACATTGGACACAGGAGCATCAGCGATCCAGTTTAAGACCTCCTGATTAAACTCTTCCAAGGCAGCTGCTTTGGGGTTATACCATTCATCCTGATCCATTTCTTTCTGCTCCTCAGTGGACATTAAAGCTTGAACAGAATCATTTAACTGTTCCATTTATTTGTGTAGTTGTGTAAACTCACTTTCCCTTTTCGACTTAACCAGTTCCACATTGCAGACATTTTCCATTAATTGTCTGATTTCATTTATTTTCCTTGTCAATGCACCCAATTTTGCACTCCTTGATGATTTCAGTCGTTTGAGCCTTTCCATATACACACAGTCAATGTCACTTTCCAAGCTTTCCAAGTCTGCCATTTTTGTTCAAGACAACACGTTTATTCCTTTTGAATTTTACTTCATTGTTTGTGGACTTTCATTGTCTTGCCTTGAGTTGAGACGTTTCCAACAGTCTTTGAACGCTCCACAGCAGTGACGCGTTACAGATGTAGTTGGGGGAGGAGTGATTGTTGCCTTCAGTCATTCACGTTTCACAACACCGTCGTTCTAGGAAGTAGAATCCGTAGTAAAACGAAGGCGAGTATTTGACACGCTGTTATGAGTTCTTGTTTTCAAAACATACGTTTCCACGGACCAGCGCTCATCAAGCTGGGTTTTTTGACGAATAAAAGAGCCTTCTTTCCACCTTTCTTAAGCTCCTTTTGTTCTTTGGTTTTAGCGCCTGGCCGACGCGCTCACACATCACTCAGAGTCACCTTTCTTTTGGTATATTTATTTCCAAGTTATCCTTCTCTGCAGTGCAGCGGTCAAAAAACCGTGTGGCTTCACAACCAAACTAGCACACAGAGTATCATCAGCAGGACTCTTTTAACCAGCTGAGGCAATCGCAGCACCAATCAGCCGCTCCGCCCAGCCGTGGCTGCGGATCATGATCACTTGACACCAATCAATTATACTCCATTACATACATTAAATGATTAAATAATACAAATAATAAATCAACGTTTTGGCTCCTACAAATACATTAAATTAGAAAGCTGACAAAGTCATATTGCTAAATATCTAAATGTAACTTTTTGCATGGAAAAAACCCTCAACTTAACTGATGTGTAGGTGATCTAGTATTTAGTATTGTTTAATGGAATGTATATCAGTGTATTCAAGTCAATACTTCATTCATTTAAACCAATATCTTTCTTGATTCTTTGTACAGTATGAAAAAATAGTCTTTGTACCTGAGCTGAAGTTCACTGCTGTGAGGAGTCCAGTTCTGTCTCTCACTCTCTGGTCCAGCCTGTCTGCATCACCTGGACACCTTAAACAAACAGATATATATATATGTATATGTATATGTATATGTATATATATATATATATATATATATATATATACATATATGTAAAGTACCATGTGTACAAACAATATAACTGATTCTCTTCTGTTGAACATGTTGGATTGGGTATTGTCCGAGTCAGGGTCCTTTTTATTTTACTGTAACTTTGGAAATTGTGTTACCAATGCTTACTGTTTATTTGATACCCATTTGGTAATGCAATTAATAAAAACAACAAGGTTTGGGTTCGTTCTTCAGATGACTGTGACGTTAACGTGTAAGCTCGATAATGAACTCCAGCTCAACCAACCATATTGTAATATCTAAGTAATCATCTGGAAATATGACATTAATAATTGTAATATACACACATCTTATTGTGAGGTTGATTTCACATACACTACTTCGACATTAGCTTGTCTACATACTTGAGCATAGCCAATTTAAATTAACCTTAGATGCATACAGTTCTACCTACATAATAAAATATCTCTAAGTTACAAGGATGTAACCTTATTTTATCAACCTCAAACAGAAGCCGTTTGTTCTACAGTATTATCCCACTTAACACTTGTGTTAGTGTATTCTATAACCCCGAAGGCAGGAGAGACTGAAAAGAGTCAAGGGAAGCTTATAAAAGTTAACAGCATTTAATTACACAAAAGATGTGGTGGTGTACAGTACAAAATGAAATGTGCGAGTGGAGGCGTTCTCCTCATCCGCCCGGTCAGTCCAGGTCACCCGGTAGCAAGAGGTCAATCCTTGGCTTGCTCTTCCTGTTGTCATCGGAGGTCTTCTCCTATTGGTCGGGGGCGGGTCCAATGCAATTTCTGCCTTTTTCTGTTGTTAAATTATATCATTCTGGTGTCTGTGGTTATTTAAACATTCCCTAATAAACGTTATTCAGCGGTAATAAATGAGTGCTAAACCCAGTGTGCTCAGTGTACAACATCACATGTCATTTCACCTTTGATTCACGGTTTGAAAATGCAGCATTTCGCCACATGCTAATGCTAACCGGAAATGAAGAATTTTCAGAATAAAAGTATTAAGTTAATAGTTAGTGAACTTCCGGTTTTTCAGAATAAAACTGATTTAAATTAAATAGTGTATTTAATTCAAATTACGCCATACCAACATTGATTTTAATTTCTAACAATCCCTCCTTACATACCCTTTAAGGTATGTAAATAATATTGAAATCAATTAGTTCTTCATCCGAACATTGCATGGTACATAACTCATAAAAGTAAAAAAATACAAATAAGAATACATATTCATCATAAATATGAAGTTTTTCATAACTTCTAGCTTAAACCTTTAATGTCACTTTGTAAAATAGCAGCAATTAGCTTGGTATGGAAAACGTCTAACTCCCTCCTTTCACATCATAAATAATCTTCTTACTGTATCTGGTGTAAAGGCACTTGTTCTTTTACAAAGTATAAGAAGGCTTAAACTATCTGAAAATAGCTAAATATTACTCTTTATTTACTTTTACTGTGTCTCTGGTGTAATTTATGAATCTCTGCTGGTTCTAGTAGATATAGTTCTCCCCATCCACATTCTTGTTGGTTGTGGGACAGAGGAATAATAATTCAGAACCTGCTGATATTTGAATCTTACTACTGGGCATATGTTACAAACAAAAAACATCTTCATGGTGAACTAAATAAAATCCTTGTAATATTTCTCAAATCTAAATATAACAATGAACTATTCCTGTTTGTGGTAAAGACACACACTAACGTTATGTAATACAATTTCATTATGGATTCAAAAACAACTAAAGTCATGATGCTGTCAGAGTGAATGATTTCCTGAGTGTATCTGTCCTGTAAGGTACGTCATTTTCTGCTTGGATCGTGTGCAGAAATCCCATCGATTGCACCTGGCAATACGGCTTCTACCTGTCTATTATCAAGCTGAAAAATGAATACAGAATTCCAACATACGGTCATCAAATGTCTTTCTATTATGAATTTAAATTAAATGTATATCCCCATAATGACCTAAACAATAAAGTCTATGGCTTTTACTTCTAATTCTTTACCAGGCTAGTTACAATATGTTGTCTAAATTAAATTCGGTATCATTACATTACTATGTTTTAGCTTAACTTAACTGTAATATGTTCTTTCTACATTTCAAACCTCAGTTACTCTAATGTCTGTTAAAATATTACAAAATTGCCTAACTATCACAGGTCAACTTCTTCGGTATTCTATTCTGGAATTACATCTCTCACAGTAGCCCCTTGGCCACTGCTTCTGTGTTACCTGTTATAATTCAATCAATATTTAGAAACATCTCAACATTCATCAAACAGTATCTTATCCCCAGATATGGAGCAGGTTAATTATAAAACTATCATTCAATGCTCAGTTTGAACATCTGGGTTGGGACGGAAGGTTTCTGTCAATCCTTAAAAGAAAAATTTAAATTGTGAATTTTACAGCCATGTTGACATTATACATACTCCCCCCTTTTACACATGAACTCATGTGTAACAAAACCCTGTAATGGGGAGGGGAACAAAAAACTGTCAGGTAATTGGTTAGGGACATAACGAACATTATTTACAATTTTACATCAATTATCATTATTTCCACAGCGAACACTTCAGTGAAAAGAAGTGTTCCTCTCCGTCCTTCAGGCCTAAAAGAAACAGAATCTTCAGATTTTAGTTTTACATTTGCAAACCGCCAACTCATGTGGGAGTAAAATATCATCAAGTAGATTAGAAACAGGTCACATGTGCGGTTTCCCCTTTTTGTGGAATTTTTAGGAAACCTCTCGTTTCCCTTGGAGCTCCAAAATAATATGTTAGTCCAAAAACATGCTTGGTTAGTTATTGTTTTAGAATCATGCAGTTACACTGATCACATGCCGGCATTCATTCACACTCACACTGTCTGGTTGTCATGTCAGGTTTGGTCAGGTACACCCCAGAGTCAGTCATGGACAGTGCTTTTGTCACACTGTCAGTCAGGGTCAAAGGTCGTTTGGTCTCGGTCTTTTGGCCATGTCGTGCTCTGCAGAGTCTTTTCAGAGGTATTTCAGCATAGGCGCGTACCCTTTATCTACAAAAATATGTCATATGTGGAGCGCCATTCCTTATTCATTCACGATTTCAACTATGATTTTCAAGATGATTCTAACTTTTCATTGGGACTTCTGCCTCCCACTTTTCCTGAAACTTGGTACAAAACTCACTTCCTTAGAGTACTACTACTGCAATTCATTTACACCTAATTAGTATTAAAATGTCTAATGATCTATTTCAGAAACTTGTGTACATAACTATTATCTTGAGTCAAAACATTACTAGGATCTGTGTAGCTCTGCATTTTATAGCTCATTATACTCATTTATCTTTAATTCGGGTTTACTTAAAAAACAATGTCAAACTCTTTAGCAGTGTGTGGAACCTTGGGTGTCCGAACATGCAACAATTACTCCCTCCTTTATCAAGGATTCAAAACAGAAGTCATTTTATATTTCCATCTTAAAGCCCTCTTATGGTAATAACTATGCTACAATGGTGAAATCAATACTTTAGATTGGAATTTTATATTTGGCTTGGCACCAGCTCTCCATTTAACGTTATCCATACAAATAAAGATTTGTCCTATAGAGTGGTTCCTAAAACTATCCTTTTAATGGTGATCAATATTGTAACAAATGAGATCACTACTTTATTCACACGTGAATAAAAATCTCTTAAAGAATGATTTGTTAAAAGATTGAAGAATATGGTTCTACTCTGTCATGTCTTCCCCTTTATCCCTCAGTGTGTTTTAGGATGATTCTCATTTTACTTTAATCTGTCTTTACGTATTTATGAAGTTAATTCAAGTTATTTAAATGTGCGTTTTGTGAATAAGTGTGTTTATGTGTAAACTCACTCATTCCCGTTCTCCTTTTCTCCTCCCCTGGTTTTCTCAAGCCGTGACCCCGGCCTCCTCACTTCTAATCGACCATGCCAACTCCTCTGATTCCGTCTTCTCTTCAGTCCATCAGCTGTTGAATCCATCTTGTAACTTTTTTAGGCAGCCATTGGCCCAGTCACATCTGCAGCCCCATCGTGCCACTGTTGTTGCACTGCTTTGCATTTCATCTCCTCCTTTACAGTCTCTCTGCTGTTTTTATGGAGGGCGGATTCTGCTCTTGTGTCCCACACTCGGCTCTTGTGCCAAATCTCGTGGCTCAGCTTGGAACTTCATGCCCTGTCTGAGGGGCTGATGAGAGTATCTCTCTGTATGTCAGCATGCTGTTTGGTTCTGGATGCCACAGGTGGAGATAGTTCTGGCTGCAGTCTTGTTGTTGTTGTTGTTGTTGTTTCAGCTCTGGTTCTCTGTCTGTTCGATGGAGAAGGAGGAGTCTCCTGTGGGGTTAGGTATTTTTGTCTGTTGGAGGGTCGGGATCGTAGCCTTTCTAACTCAGAGGGGGAGTCCAGGTCTCGGGACGCATTACCTATAAGAAGTCTAGCACACTGAGGTTAAATAAATCCAACCCTTTCCACTCTGTCTCTTTCTAATCATACTATCTGTCTTAGTTGTTAAATGCCATCTAAACAACATAATTAATGTCTACTAATGATATTACAAAAACTCACTCTAAAAATTGTTTCATCCATTGCTACATATTTACCCAACACAACTCTGAAATACTTACATGTTTCCAGCATCACATATTCCCACACACTACGAAAGAACATCTCCATATTTTCTCCAATATTTTAAATCCCACTGTTATTTAGAACAATAGTAAACCTGCAGAGCACACCAATTGGATCACAGTAATGAAATTTGAATCAAGTGTAGGCCTATGTCTACTTTCCACCATACTTATTACTTTTGCTGAACATTTATTTATATTGTCTAACTTCCTTGTCTATGATGTGCAAACAGTTCGAGTGTAAAATGTGTTTTTCTCAATGTATTTACACTACAGATTCTTGAGTTTACTCATCTCCTGGTGCTGTCGTTGTAAAAAATGTTCAATTCCTTATTGTTTTTTGTACCAGTTTTCCAAAATCAGTTCCAACTGCCGTGCCGTTTCTGGAAAGGTGGCGGTACGGCTACACAATGTGTATGAAGGTGCCAACATGTTCCTTTTTTAACTTTGATCCGGAGCGCATCTGCAGTGCGTTCTACAACTTCCCATGGTCCACTCCATACAGGTTGCAACAAGTTCATCTTGTGGATTTTTACATTTACCCAATCACCTGATCCAACAGAAATATTCGTCATGGCCCTGGCATATGCTTCCGCCTCAATATTTCTAAAATCTAACGCTGGTTCTCCTCTGTATTGTGAGGTGCTACCTTGTGGTGGATATTGCTGAGTGGGGCAATCTCTGGCCAGATGTCTACAATCTCCACATATGAAGCAGCCATCATCCCTTCTTCCTCTTGATCGTTGCTTTCCTCTCCATTGTCCCTTTTGTTGATGCTGTATGGGAGTGTATACCTGTGCTTGCGGCTGTACTTGGTTAGGAAGATACACAGGTATTTGCTGTTGAATATACTGTGGTGCTTGTGGCTGTACTTGCGTAGGAAGATACACAGGTGTCTGCTGAACCTGGTTTTGTGGACATACACTTCCTCCTCCGCTTTGTTGAACTGTTGGAGGTGTCCGCCCTGCCTTCTCTGCTAGTATGGCCATCTGATTTGTCGATTTCTTGTTTTTATTAGCTTCGGCATCTTTCTCAGCTACTTGTATCTTCAAAAGTCTTAGTTTTAGTGTTTTAATTTCTTCATCATTTTCCCCCTTTGTTGCCTGGTATTTCATATCGTAGTGAATGAGATGTAGTCTCCATTCTTCAATGGGTTTAGCGTCTAATCCCACCACGTCTCCCAGGCCTGCCTGCACTGATCGGGGAAGGGCTTTAATGACAGCGTTCTTCCACAACATTACAACAGCCGGAGAAACGTCATGCCGTTCTCCAGTGCAGTCCTCCCACACTCCTTCACATCTCTTCAAGAAGGCATGCATTTCTTCCCCCGGTTCTTTTCTCAGGCTGTTGAGGGCATGTAAATTGCGTGTTGTCGGGTAGATGTGACGAATAGCAGCCCAATAATTCGACCTGATATTGTTGAATGAAGTTTCATCTGGGTCGTGCGTGCAATTGGCCTCGGAATCTACTGCTCTTGCCTCTAGTCTTCCTTCTATCCGTCCAAGCAGGGCCCTCATGTCTCCCAAGCACAGGTGGTCTTGGACAGTGTACTTCTCCAGATCAGTAACCCACTTCT
This sequence comes from Gymnodraco acuticeps, assembly GCF_902827175.1. Lineage (NCBI taxonomy): Eukaryota > Metazoa > Chordata > Actinopteri > Perciformes > Bathydraconidae > Gymnodraco > Gymnodraco acuticeps. The sequence goes on along the minus strand of NW_022990049.1, from coordinate 19,977 downwards.
GACCTCCTTTCGTGAGTGGAGGTAGCTTTGACACTAATGCTTCCATGTCCCTGTGAGTCCATGATTGGTATTGAAATCCTCCTCTTCCAGCCGCTATCAATGGCATGGAGGTATGTGCACCGGTCTTGGTTCTTTTAGTTGTCTTGGTTCTTCTAGTTTTGGGGCATGTCCCAGGGTAATGTTGCTCGTTTTCGTCACTACTATTATTCTCAGGAGGAGATGCAAAACTGCGTTGTTGCTGTGACTGTTCATGGTATGGGGAGTGTCTACTGGTTTCAGACTGTGTACCGCTGTCGTCATATTCTTCTCCCCGTCCATTGGAATAGTCAGGAGAGTAGTTTGTTCTGCGTTTTCTTTGAGTTCTTCGTTCTTCTTGTTCTCTCCTTTGTCTATCTGCCATCATGTCCTGGAATCTTACATCGTCTTGTTGCCTCTCCGCCAGAAGTAGTTGGTATTTATCTTCCTCCCTTTGTCTTTCTGCAATAATGTCATTATGGGCTTCAACTGCCTTCCGTCTTTCTTCAATAATGTCATTATGGGCTTCATCTGCCTTTCGTCTCTCTTCCATTCCTCTGATGAGTTCTGCTTCAATGCTTCTGTTGAGCTCCTCGTCCATTCTTCTGTCGAGTTCCTCCATTCTTCTGTCGAGCTCTTCGTGTCTTCTGCCGAGTTCTGCTTCCATTCTTCTGCCGAGTTCTTCCATCAGCTGGTTGACACTGGATAGGATTCTTACCTCAAACGCCAATTCTTTCTCATTTGGGGCTTGAATCGAAGCTTGGTGAGAAGGGTTGTTCTCTGATATGTCTGGAGGAGACACTTCGGTCAGGCTTGGATACTGCTTTGGAGTTTGGATAAGTGGAGCCTCTTTTGTCATTTCTGCTGTGTCTTCATTTACTGGCAGATCTTCTGCGATGGATGTCAGATGGATTAACAGACATGTAACCCTAACTTTTCTTTTTTCAGCTTTTTTCATAGCGCTTTTAGCTGGTCCATACCAAGGGGTTTGTACGGCTTTGATCCATGCTTTTTCCTGTTGTAGGTATTCAGCATTCTCATGTTCAACTACAGCTTTTCTATGGGCTTCCGTTGGTCCAGGTTGATCATCTGCTGGAATCAATCCTCTCGTTTGCCACTGTTCCAACAGTTTCTCTATTTGGTTCCATGTCTTCTGTCTATGACTTGGACACGTTAAAGCATCTGATCTGATGTTTACTCTCGCCTTAATATCTGCAGTTGTGCCTGGCACTGTGAGTGCTCTTAACTCTGGCGACATGTTTCTTAAGTACACCGATAATATTATTAAGTTTATCAAAATGAATGACTAATCCTCTGAATAGTACCCTTGTATTCTTTATAAAGATATCCTATGTCATCTGAACTTAACTTTAAAATCTTGTAATTTTTTCAATTTTTTTTACAGAATTTGGAAAAATAAATGTAAATGTTGTAAAACTGAGATTGGAAAATCAAAATTAGACAAATTAAATTAAAATTTTGAAATTATGCAATTTTTTTTAAATCTGAACAAATAAATAAAAATGAACAGTGTATGGTTTTGACTTTGTAAAAATAGGAATATGGTGCAAATCCAAATAAACCGTGGACAGTGTATACTCAAGTTGAGTTCATGAAATTATGCAAATGTCATAAAATGTGTTAACCACAATACTTCAATTCAAAGAAACCACATGTAATCTTTATCTGTGTGGTGAAGAATGTATTAACTGTAATACTTATTATGTCCGCTAGGGGAGCTGTTTTATTTGTAACTCCTCTCAAATGTATCAACTAGTACTTCCGGTTCATAAACATACTTCCTGTTTATTTCAAAATATAAAGTTCAAAGTACTTTCTTTGAAAAGCATGAAAAACAAAACAACTCAATCTACTCTCAACGTTCATCTACACCATCCCTGTGTATTTTATCAGTAGTTACCGGTTGTATCTTTACTCGAAGTATTTCACCATCTAGTAATGCTAACTGGCTAGCTTAGCAGTATAGCATTAACCGCATGTGACTGGGGGAAGGGGAACAATGGAAACACTCAACATCTGCATATAAATAACCACACTGATTGACAATACAAAACACAATCTTCATTTATCTTAGCTCTAAATTATATAGATGCTGACCCTAAAAGCCGATCTCATACCAATCTTGTACACAATCGTTTCGGCTTAGAAGATCACATAAAAATATACTTTTTGGCTTAAAAACTCCACACAATATACGTTATTAAACCAGACTACGCAGGTTTAACACATCGAACATATAGACTAACATGAATGGACCCAGTCCAGTGTAAAACAGATCAGGTCTGGTACCTACCCAGAGGTATTTAACACAATGTGAACCCTATCCCAGATAAAATTCTGCCTCACCAGAAGGTCTTAATATGTAATATTCACATTATCGGGCGGCGCCGAAGATACAACAGAGACGAATAGAAACACTATATACAATCTCCACACCACTCGCAATCACCACGGAATTAAACAGGTAACTGTCTCACCTTTCGTTTAGGCCCAGCCAAAAACTCATTTTCTGCAGGCTAGTGTGATGCTAGTTAGCTTGCAGCATTCCCCTCTCTTCCAGCTCTATCCCGCTTCAGAGCCCACCCAGGGACGCCATGTTAGTGTATTCTATAACCCCGAAGGCAGGAGAGACTGAAAAGAGTCAAGGGAAGCTTATAAAAGTTAACAGCATTTAATTACACAAAAGATGTGGTGGTGTACAGTACAAAATGAAATGTGCGAGTGGAGGCGTTCTCCTCATCCGCCCGGTCAGTCCAGGTCACCCGGTAGCAAGAGGTCAATCCTTGGCTTGCTCTTCCTGTTGTCATCGGAGGTCTTCTCCTATTGGTCGGGGGCGGGTCCAATGCAATTTCTGCCTTTTTCTGTTGTTAAATTATATCATTCTGGTGTCTGTGGTTATTTAAACATTCCCTAATAAACGTTATTCAGCGGTAATAAATGAGTGCTAAACCCAGTGTGCTCAGTGTACAACATCACATGTCATTTCACCTTTGATTCACGGTTTGAAAATGCAGCATTTCGCCACATGCTAATGCTAACCGGAAATGAAGAATTTTCAGAATAAAAGTATTAAGTTAATAGTTAGTGAACTTCCGGTTTTTCAGAATAAAACTGATTTAAATTAAATAGTGTATTTAATTCAAATTACGCCATACCAACATTGATTTTAATTTCTAACACTTGTCTATTTCGTTGTAACCTTTATATACAGTCTATGATTTTAACTTGGAGGCTACGATTACAATCGTTAGCACCGATGTAGCTACCACTGGATTACATGCTAACCCAAGCCTTACCATTCATTACGTGGCTGATTAAAATCATTAACACATAAATAAAGCACTAGAATTTCACTTACCGCAAAACCGCATGCATGCACCGTCTGTTTTAACCGCAGAGCGAGTCACAATAGTCCGATATATAAGCATGAAGAACAAACAACCACGGCCGGCTACAAGTTGTGTTCCCTGGATGAGCTGAGCAGGCAGAGTCCCTGTAGCTTCACGGAGCAGCTAGCAGAGAGACAAGAAGCTAACAGCAGCAGGCACTTGACAGAGCCGTCACTCAATGTGACCACGCCCTAATGTATGCAAAAACTTTAAGACCTAATATAAATAAAAGGGTCGCGTTAGAAAACAATTCACTCACAGATCCATAATCATGAAGGTGGAATCTAACTATATCGATAATAAAATGTATGGAGCCAGGGGTAGAATCATGTTTTTTTCTGCTGTAAAATTGGGCATTTTAACATGGGGGTCTATGGAAATTGCTCCTTTCTGCCTATCGGCCAATATATGAACTGCAGTGTGTGGCACTTCCATATTGGCGTCCCGGCTCTACCCCACAGTTTGCCGCTTGGTTAAAACCTGAAGTCAAGCTACTGTTGGTATTTCGGAGATCCCTTCCGGAATAGCTTTTCAAAATAAACTTTAACCTCAGGCGAAAACTAACCGGAAGTATTTTCACAATAAAACTGTTATAACATTACTGTATGTTTAAACTATCTTATATCATTAAATATTGATTTTAATTTCTAACAGACAACTTCAATTTCAAACATGCTGTTGAGACAAGTGCCCTCAGTTTGAGGCGTGATTGAAGGTCATTCCATGACCAAGGACCATAATAAAAAAGACTCCTTTCTCCAGCCTCAGACCGCACGGCAGGAACCTGGACCCGTATCCAGGCACTGGTTCTGAGGTTGTAAGAGTCACAAACTGGAGCAAATCTGGCACATATGTAGAGTGGAAACTTACCTAAAATGGATACATGAATAAAAACCAATGCTGCATCCTACGCACAGTAAGTGAGGACCATCCAGTTAGGCTGTACAGTGTGCAATGATGAGTCCTATAGGGTGCATCTAATATATAACGCAGTGCAGCATGGTAGAGTGGGTCAAGTTTGGCCCAAACAGGCAAATCTATAGATGGATCACCGTAGTCCAGCTGGGACAGGAATAAGCCAGAGACCAACCTTTTACGGGATGAAGTTGAAAAACAACATTTAAGTCTGAAAAGGAAGCCAAGAGTGAATTTCAATTTCTTTGTTAGAACTTCAATGTGGTGTTTAAAGTTCAGATTACTGTCCAACCAAAAGCCAAGATATTTGTAGGTATCGACAAACTCAACAGAGACGCCATCGAGGGTGTCAATGGAGAGGCAAGAGGACGCTGACTTGGGAGCAAAGAGCATTGCTTTGATTTTCTTACTGTTCAATAGCAGTTTGGAATCAAGAAGCGCATGCTGCAGCGTGATGACATCAGATTTTAAATTGGAAACGGCCATATCCAGAGAAGGAGCATATGAGTATACAATAGTGTCCTCAGCATACATATGATAGGTAGAAAATTGCATCTGATACAAATATTGTTTACATATAATAAAAAGAGCAAGGGCCCCAAAATAGAGCCCTGTGGAACTCCCTTCTCCAAGGTAACAGGGTCAGAGGCAGTACTACCCAGCCTGACGCATTGAGTACGGTCGCTTAGATAACTCTGAAACCAGCAAATGGCATTATGACCGAAACGAGACATCAACATAACATCAGACAGAATGTGGTGATCTACAGAGTCAAATGCTTTGGCTAGGTCAATAAACAATGCAACACAAACTGATTGTTTATCCAAAGCAGCCTTAATATCGTCTAAGACTTTCAGACCGGCAGTCACAGTACTGTGCTTTGATCTGAATCCAGATTGCATAGGGTTAAGGATGTTGTGTGAATTTAAAAAGAGCTTTAGCTGAGTAGAAACTAGGGACTCAAGAATCTTTGATAACGCAGAAAGATTTGAGATAGGACGATAGTTATTCAACTCCATGGGATCACCAGCTTTCAAGAGGGGCGATACCAGAGCTTGCTTCCACACAGCTGGCAGTGTGTGAGTGGGCAGGGAGAGGTTACACATATCAGTTACTGGTTGTGCTATAATCTGAGCTGCGATTTTTTTAAAAGAACGGGTCGAGGCCGTCAGGCCCGGCAGACCTTTTAGAATCAATTAATTGTAAACCCTGTAAGACTTCAGAGACCGAGAAAGATGCTAAATCAAAAACAGGGGAGTTCATCTCTAGACTAGGGCTGTGAGTACGACCATTAAGTCATGACTTTGCTCATCAAACATGGGACCAGCCTTTTTGAAGTGAGCATTGAAAGCATTAGACATGCCATCTGAATCTGAAATAAAAGAATCACTGACGTTCAGTTTTTGTGGGAAACTAGAAACCTTCTTGTTCTGAAGTGATTTAATTGTTTTCCAGAATTTAGAATGGTCATTAAAACAATCAGTGGTTAAGCTCAGATAGTAATCAGCTTTAGCTTTTTTAAATTATTCTTAACTCTGAATTTTCTAAGGGGAGCATATCTATTAATAATCGATAAAAAGTGATCAATACAAAATTGGACGGCAACATCGACAGATGGAATTAACGCTATGAAGTGCCATTTAACCTCCGCCAGATCGTGTAGGAAAGCCTGCTCAGAGAAGTGTTTGAAGCAGCGCCTGAGCACAATAAGGCCCTTGGCTTTGGGCAACTTAGTGTTCCTAACGCAAGCAATAGTACAATGGTCGCTGATATCATTAGGAAAAACACCAACAGACACATACTTATGAGCTGCATTTGTTAGAATGACATCTATAAGGGTATCGTTATTGGGTTTGGCAGGGTTTATTCTAGTGGGACCATCAATAAGCTGAGTTAAGTTCAAAGAATCACAAACCTGCTTAAACTGTGAAGATGTATCACTCAACCAGTCCCAATTGAAATCACCCAATAATATGATTTCAGAAGAAAACGTAGACAACAATTCAGTAAGGCTAGTAGTTGCATCCATGATGGCCGATGGAGGCCTATAACAGCCAATAACAGTGAGAGGAGCATTTGCTATAGTTAGTTGGACTGCTAGCAACTCAAATTGCCTTGGAATTGAAATTGAGTGAAGGACTGAGCACTGTAGTTTCTCAGCAGTGTATATTGCAACACCACCAGCTCTGCCCTTACGATCTGCTCTGAATACATTATATCCATCAATGTGAATAACAGAGTCAGTGACAGACGGTTTTAACCAGGTTTCAGAAACTACAACAACATCAGGCTTAGCAACTAAAAACCAGGTCTTAAAAACATCTAGTTTGGGCACTAGGCTTCTAGCATTAACATGCAGAAAACGGGGGGGAGGGGGGTCACGTGGAAGAGACCAAGATGGCAGCTTAGCTGGGAAGCTCCCGACAACCACACATCATTTAATACAAAATCCGTCCTTACAAGGCAAACATTAACAACACAATATCAGCTTTGTTATTATTATTATTATTTGGACCTGTCTGCTGCATTCGACACGGTGAATCATCAGATCCTCCTTCGCACTCTCCAAGAACTTAGAGTTTCAGGCTCTGCACTTTCCCTCCTCACCTCATACCTCAAAGACCGTACCTACAGGGTTACTCGGAGAGGGTCGGAGTCCGACCCTTGTCAATTAACTACAGGGGTCCCTCAGGGCTCTGTTCTTGGTCCCCTCCTCTTCTCCTTGTACACAAACTCGCTCGGATCTGTCATTAGCCCGCATGGTTTTTCATACCACTGCTACGCTGACGACACCCAATTAATTCTGTCCTTTCCCCGCTCAGAGACCCAGGTCGTTGCACGCATCTCTGCTTGTCTAGCTGACATCTCTCAGTGGATGTCTGCTCACCACCTCAAGCTCAACCTTGACAAGACTGAGCTGCTCTTCCTTCCGGGAAAAGATTGTCCCACTCTTGACCTAACAATCAACATCGGCCCCTCAGTTGTTTCCCCGACTCAGACTGCAAAGAATCTGGGTGTGACCCTAGATAACAACCTGTCCTTCACTGCAAACATCGCTGCTACAACCCGCTGCTGCAGATACACGCTTTACAACATCAGGAAGATACGTCCCCAGCTGACCCAGAAAGCCACTCAGGTTCTGGTCCAGGCTCTCGTCATCTCACGCCTAGACTACTGCAACTCCCTCCTGGCTGGTCTACCTGCATGTGCCATCCGACCTCTGCAGCTCATCCAGAATGCAGTGGCTCGTCTGGTCTTCAACCCTCCTAAATGTTCACACGCCGCTCCTCCGCTCCCTTCACTGGCTTCCGGTAACTGCTAGAATCCACTTCAAGACAATGGTACTTGCGTACCATGCTGCGAATGGTTAAACCGTACACCCCAGCACATGCACTCCGCTCTGCATCAACCAAACGGCTCGCTGCACCCTCGCTGCGAAGGGGACCCAAGTTCCCATCAGCAGAAACACGTGGGTTTGCTATCCTGGCTCCAAGATGGTGGAAGGAGCTCCCCATTGACATCAGGACAGCAGATAGCTTGCACACCTTCCGGCGCAGACTGAAAACTCAGCTCTTTCGACTCCACTTCGAGCGTTAGAACTATTAACAAAAGCACTTATATACTACCAGTTGAGTACTACTTGAAATGTTTGGCTCTATGAAACCTGATGTATTTTATGATTCTGTTTTCTTCAAGTTTGTATTTTGTTGGTCGAATGCACTTATTGTAAGTCGCTTTGGATAAAAGCGTCAGCTAAATGCAATGTAATGTAATGTTATGTCAAACCCTCCTGCGACCAAGGCTTGCGATATTTTCACTCGAGGGCGAACAAGATAGCAACATGGCTAACATAGCTGACGTTTTGAGCTAGTTGAAATCACTACGGGCTGACTTCGGAACAAAGTTGGACAACATCGACACACGTCTGACTGTCGTGGCAACCTCAATGGCTGCATTGGAGAGTAAAGTAACAGAATTAAAACGGGATGTTTCTTCCAATTCAACCCGTATTAACGAGGCCGAAGGCCGCATACACCCGCAGAGAAGACGCTTGAAAAAATTGAGGCCTTACTTGACTCCGTTAACAAACTTATCACTTACCTTGAGTCAAAGACAGACGACCTGGAGAACCGGGGCAGAAGAAAGACTCTACGGCTGTTAGGTATACGAGAAGAAGCCAAGGGCCAACAAACACTCTTCAACTTCGTTAATGACACTGGCTGAGAGGGAGAAAGCAGCAGAGCGGGGTTTCTCCCTGGTGAGTTCTCTCCAATTGGTTTTAATTGTTATTTCATCATGGCAGCGTTTAGCTGAGTTTCTGCTTCTCTCTGCAGCATGTGGCTACAAAGGGGGCGTGGCCAGCAGCTACAAAGGGGGCGTGGCCTTGTAGCCAAGGGCCCAGAATCAGCTCTTTAGGAGCAGGGCTGAAATAGAGGGGGATGAGGCTAAAGGGTGATCTGTATAGATATGGCTCTATCAGTTATTGTTGAAATATAGCACAATAGGTGAGCTTCAACACGTTTTTCTAACCATTTAGGAAAAACAATTATTTCCAAAGCACATCTTTATGTTAATTATCATAACATTTAGTAAAAAATAACAGTCGAGAAATTATTCAAATATATATTTATAACATAAAACATAAACACAGAGTAAAAGCACAGTGAGTAAAATAAGAATAATGATGGTTCTTGGTTATGTTCATGTTCTGATGATATTATTGATATGGATGTTGAGAGTTGTGCTGATGAACTGATCTGATGTTTACGTCTCTTCAGACTTTCTTTCAGGCCTAATATTTCCCACTCAGATCTCTGACTGGTAGCTTGCTAGTGATGCGTCTTATAGCACTGACAGGACCTTTGTTACTGTTTAGAGATTTTAAAACTGACTGAGGGAATCTTTCCGATCATCAGTCACTTCGGCCTCATCATGTGTCTCATCAGATGTAGCTTGGTCATCCATCTTCAGTCTGAAACACTGCGGCTGATTGGTTATGTGCGTCCTCATGTGTATCTTTAAACTGTTTCCCTGTGCAAATGATTTATTACAGACTGAGCAGCTGTATGGTTTCTCTCCTGTATGAACGCTCATGTGTCTATTTAAACTATTAGCCTGTGTAAATGATTTATTACAGACTGAGCAGCCATATGGTTTCTCTCCTGTATGAACTCTCATATGACTTGTTAAACCTGACTTTATTGTAAAATATTTCTTACAGACTGAGCAGCCATATGGTTTCTCTCCTGTATGAACTCTCATGTGAATTGTTAAATGTCCCTTTATTGTAAAATATTTCTTACAGACTGAGCAGCGGTATGGTTTCACTGCAATGTGCTCTATCATGTGTCTATTTAAACTTCTTTCCTGTTTAAATGATTTCTCACAGACTGAGCAGCTGTATGGTTTCTCTGCAGTATGAACTGCCATGTGGCTCTTTAACTGACCTCTCACTGAAAATGATTTCTTACAGACTGAGCAGCTGAATGGTTTCTCTCCTGTGTGAACTCTCATGTGAACTTTCAGACCTAACTTGCGGACAAATCTTTTCCTGCACTGAGAGCACCTAAAGCGTTTCTCTCCAGCACTACACCTTGAATCACTGACAGGGTCTTGTTTATTTTCCTGGGAGTTTGAACCTGACTGAGGTTCTCCGGTCTCCCTCCAACTAGCACTGTCTTCAGTGTCTGGTTCAGGAGAGTCTCCAGGGTTGTCCTCAGCCTCTGGTTCAGAAGAATCTCCAGGGTTGTCCTCAGTCTCTGGTTCAGAAGAGTCTCCAGGGTTGTCCTCAGCCTCTGGTTCAGAAGAGTCTCCAGGGTTGTCTTCAGTGTCTGGTTCAGGAGAGTCTCCAGGGTTGTCCTCAGTCTCTGGTTGTAAATGTCTCTCTGGATCTGAGCTCCTGGCTGGTTCTGGTCCTCCACAGTCCTCTCCATCAGCTTCTGTTTCCATGTGTTCAGTTTGTCTTTGATGAAGCTGAGAGGACTGAGGTTTCTCTTCATCATCTTCACTCTTCACAGGGACAGGAGTGAAGATGAACTCAATGATATCAGCCTCCTCCAGCCCATGAAGCTGCTCTCCCTCCTGACTGATCCAGAGTTCCTCCTGTTCCTCTTTAATGTCTGGGGGGGGCTCTGGGTCCTCCTGGTCCAGACTGGAGCTCCACTCCTGCTGCTCAGGGGGAACCTCTTCTTTAACCACCAGCTGCTGGACGTCTGCAGGAAACAGGAAGCACAGTCAGAAAAACTGTGTTAGAATTTAAAATCTAATCACCTTTACAAGTTGAGTCGTTTTGCAGCCCTAATCAATGCCTTCGTTTATATACTTTTATACCTCTTCTAGTTCAGCCAGATTGTAAACTATCAATTATTTTGGGGACCAATCACAGCTACTCTGCGCCTATAGGATGGAAATACTCCTCTAGTAGTTAAAGTCCTGCATTCAGACCTTATTTAAATAAAGGTATGCACAGTTATTACTTATCGAATCTGCACAAACAAGATATCAGATTAAAGCTGAGATTCCACAGATTCTAGAGGTGTACGTATCGTCACTGTGCTATCAAAACTCACCGCAGCGAAAGCAAATCCAGACAACACACAACGTAGCTTTACAGAGCCAAAACGGCAATATGTCTCACCTTTTGCTATTTCTGATCAAAAGTTGTCTTCAATGGCATTAAAACGATAAAAACGCTGCTGAGGGTTATTCCATAGGTTAATCCAATGTGTCTGTGTCACTTTGAAATGATTACTGATAATCCATCTTCATATTTATGGCAATAAGCCTAGGTTTCAGTTTTCAGAGGTAACATAGCTTTCGGTTTGGGCAAGCTGCGTACGCATCACTCTCACTCCTTATTTGGTAACGTGTATGTGGATTTTAGGAACTCCCCCTCGATTCTATATGTTCTAACGGTTCAAAAGAGATGTCAATCATCAAAATCGAACGAGGAGGCCAGAGATATGGAAAATCCACCCAAATGACCCCAGAAGTGGTTTTCTTTTCTAAATCTCTCTAAAAAGGTCACTTGTTTTGCATCAATCTTGATACAGGGTACTTATTATATGTTATAGTTTGGATTCCTAAAGCTTTTAGTCTACTATCCCATCATTCAAGGGTGGTTTTCACTATAGAGAGGCGAAGTCCCTCCCTTTCCGGGAGCCTCCATGGGACCCCGGAAGCGGAAAATTATACATTGAAGTCAATGGAGAGAGAAAGGTTGTCTTTTGATCCCGTTTGAATTGTGCCACGAATGACACATATGATGTTTGTCAATTTATAAGAACATTTTACAAGTCAAAAAAATAAAAATGTGTCGTAAAACTGTGAAGTTACAATTTTGTTTGTATGAAACCGCTTAGTGAACTACGCTTAGTGAACTACGCTTAGTGAACTACGCTTAGTGAACTACGCTTAGTGAACTACGCTTAGTGAACTACAGGTCTCTGGTCTCGCACAAAACGCGCCACCAACATAAAGATGGCCGTCACGTTAGCACATTTCACCTGTTTCTTTCAGAATGAGGCGAAAAGTATGAAACGAGGTGAACATCACTACAAGTCTGGGCATGTTGAGAGCTGTACATACACGAAAGGGGAGTTAGTCGGTTCTGTAAGAGCAGCGGGACCGGCTTTACAAGGTTTCGGTGAGTAATATGAGTGCAATGTGTAACGTTAATGTCAGCTAGCTAACATTAGCTAACAAGGTACACTAACGTGTTTTGTTTTAGTAACTAGTTTTCTCCTTAAGAAATGTGTGGTCTCTGTGTATGCTGTGGATAACATTAGTGTTCACAAGAACAAGGTACACTCCCGTGTTTTGTTTTAGTTGCTCTTCAGATTGAAGCGGCCAGTTTTATATCGACTATACTGTATGTGTGATCTCCTTTTTCTCGTTGTGTCATTTGAGTGTATTTGCTGTGTGTCGATTCAAGGATTTTGGTTATCTAGGCACAGCTGTGTGTGACTCCCTCTGGTACACTGGTATGTGTTTTCCTAATGTAGAGAGCATTGATTAATTAATTAACTACACACTGAGTCTAGATCCTGACCAAATCCTTTTTTATTGTTGATCAAATGTTTTTCAAAAATGTATTCATACACATTTAGAAAAATACAATGTACAATCACAACCAATACAACACAAATTACAAAAAATACAGAAAAAACAAACAATAACAATCAGACAAGAGGACAAAACTATGGAAAAATAAACCCTCCCACCCCCAGATCCGGACCATCCTTGTATTATTGCTCATTCAATCTATTATAGCATGCTAACAAATGGTACTTACTTTATTTTTACAGATCTGCATGGGAGACGATGGCGCGATGCAGAGCGCTGTCTGTGATTGTGCACAGGAGATGTACAAATGCAGCCACGCTGCAGCATTGGCAATATTTGCCATGTGGCAGATCAGCTCCACAGATGTTGAGTGCCAGTGGAGGAAGCCTGGCACTTCCAAAGTAGTCCAGCCGGTGTCTCAACTTTACCAACAGCGAGAGGAGACATACAACCCACTGGCCAGAGACATCGCCAACTGTCAACTGGGGGGTTGAAAACGAGGCCGAAGGGGTGAAGGCTTTTGTGGAGGCCTATCAAGTGACAGTATTAGAATCGAGTCTGGTCTCTTTGTGAGTGAGTCGGGTGTTTTGGGAGCATCACCCGATGGACTTGTGCAGCCATCTGCCCTGCTGGAGGTGAAGTGTCCACACAGCCAGAGGAACATGACCATCACGGAGGCAGTCCAGTTACCATCCTTCTATCTCCGTGAGGAGGGTGGGTCATATATTCTCAAGGAGAATCACCCATACTGGCACCAGGTCCAAGGGCAGCTGCACATCACAGACCGGAGTCTCTGCTACTTTGTTGTGTGGACCACGAAGGAGGCGATCATCATCCCCATCCCCAAAGACCCTGCATGGCATGGAAATCTCCTCCTCCTGGAGAACTTCTACACCCAGCATATGCTCCCTGTGTTGGCCAGTAGAGAGGAGGACATTTAAATAAACATACTCTTAACACCCTCGGACTCTGCGTTGTGTTTGGTATGTGTGATGGGGTGTTATGCAGAGGGGAGGAAAACAGGACACAGCAGATTGGGATTGTGGTGGAGATGCTGAGCAGTTATTTAATTGTTGCATGTAATTATTATTATACTGCGTGCTTCTTAGTTATTCCATCTTTTGCTGTAACATGGATCTGTATGTAACTCTATATTTAGGCCCATTCCCAAACCGCCCCCTACCCCTCCGTTTGCGCGTTCACGCGGAGGGTCCGCCATATTGAGGGCTGTTCCAAACCAACGAGTGTGGAGCGGTGTGGAGGGGAGTGGGCTATCAAGCCCTCAAACAACGAGTCTGCAGCGGTGCTGACTGGAGACCGGTCTCTACCTGACCGGAGTCACGCTGTGTGTGTCCGTCAGGAAACACGCTGTTAACAAGTAGTTCCAGCAAACATCCACTGATAAACTGCATGTTAGCAACCTCATAATGACCTCATATGTTTTAACTGAGGATCAAACCTGTGTTTAGTCGAGAAAAAGGTAAATGTGTGCATTTTATTATAAAGTTGTGTATATTTACAGACTGTTGCAAAAACTAAGAAGCTTATAAACATCAGGTTTAAAACTAAAAGAGCTTTACAAAAAAGTAACACAATGAAAGATGTTTGGAGTTTTATTTGAGTTATTAATTTACATTTTTTGTCTAAGAGATGCTGATTTGAAACCGTTGTTACAAACAGTTACGGCATTTCCTGTTTCTGCGGAGAGAGGGGAGGCCGTCCCAAAGCTTGCTGCTGTGTTTACTCCCTCTGACAGGAGGAGCCTCGTTGAGCTGCGAGTGAGGCTACAGACGGAGTTCACTCCGTCACGGAGGGGGAGGGTCGAGGGAGTGGTTTGGGATTGGGCCTTACTTGTTATCTACCACACTTCCTTCTACATCATACACCATCATTATACATGATGGTGCATATAGGATATATATATATATTTGTATACATATCTGTAAATTGTATAATTTTATTTAAACGTCTTTTTGATCTCTCTGTCTATAAACACAAACTGAGTAAGATTGACAATAAAGTTGACTTTGAAAAATATATATATTCTTTATGAAAATAGTTGACTGTTGTCAAATGAATCCAAATGAAAGTTGGATTGAACTACAACTACGCCTTTAAATCTCTACGGACTGTTTTTCAGTGGGATGGCAAGTTCCTATCTTTAAACATTTATTAGTTTTTTCTCAGAACAGATTTGATTTTCTGAAGTTAATTTAACTTTGCCGACCATAAGGTCATTATTAAAAAGGTACAATCAATTTGTTTAGGGTTGACTAAAATAATGAAAAACATTCATTTGGATAATTTACTGACAGAATAAGAAACTCAATGATGCTCTACTCACCTGTTCCCTTTTCATAAAGTGAAACAGTTGAAACGATAGATTTTAGTAAACTTAAAAACAACCTTCTCCAAAAGCTATCAAGGAATATACCGAATACTTGTTTTAGAACTTTATTACATATTTGTATATAAATAGTTTGAATGATCCATAATTGACAGAAGCTTGTGTTTACACTGACCTGTTACTCATATATTAATGTCTTCGTAACTTCAGTAAACCACTACCTCACTAATTTCACTTTCATTCATCACGGTTCAGTAAACTAATTGACACATGAAACAGTTTAATCATTATAATAACGTAGGATTGCAACTCTTTGAAACTGTAGGTGGCTCTTAATAGAGCTGTTGTGTTTGGGTGTGCTGGTCTCAGGTCAGTCTAAGCCCTCTCTCCGCGGATGTGGCGGGCCAGCTGGATGGGCATGATGGTGACCCTCTTTACTTGGTTCATCTTACTGGGGGGCAGCTACATGGATGTCGGTGCAGTCCACAATCATTGTGCAGTTGAAGGCAGAATGAAGCACATCTTCATGTCATACAATACAATGACTTTATTTGTAATTGTGTAAAAAAATAAAGCATTGATTAGCAAGCAGGACCTGCAGGAACAGAGAATGGTGATGGAGCTGGGAAGAGAGAAGAATAAAGAAAACAGATCAACTTTATTATCGGATATTAAAAATTCTATTTCAAAACAAGTTGCCGCTCCTACAGTTTTCTAGTATGTAAAGATGATTTCACATGACCTATGCAAAATATCACACTCAATACATGTGTGTCTCTGGGGGGTGCATTGTGCCTTTGATGTATATAAATAATATACCATAACCAAATACTATTACGTACAGTGGAAATCAGGTTGCCAGAGCAGGTCAGTGTGCATGTTCCTCAACGTCTCAGCAGTTCCAGGTGAGGTAAAGAAAATAAAAGAGAAAAAGGTCCGTAACAACACTTTAAAGTAACAACACTTTGAATAATTATCTCTTCTAACAATTTTCTCTCAGTAAGCACACAACGACTGTCTTTCCAACAAACAGATTGACTCACCCTCACTGTCATCACAATGAAACACGTCCAGAAGAATGTCATGCAAAGCTCCCTGCCTGCCTTCGACTCTCCCTGAACTGCTTCCTTAGCATTGATTGATTGATTGATTGAAAAGTGTATTAACAGCTTGTATATTGGGTACAGTACAGTACAGCTCAAAACATACAATTGTTAAGGGGATGCAGACCAGAGAAAGACTTTCGTCTTGTTTACATCAGGGTCCCCCATTTCCAATTCATCATATCATTTAAGACATATAAGACATATAAGACATATTTGACATACAGATGGCTTATTTACAATTTTCATTTTAGATTTCGTTCTAATACATCCTAACCGGACATTTAAGACATACCAAGTCTACAGATATACAGTTAGTAACAGAGTCTAAAATGCGAGTATATACATAGATGGGGGGGGGAAGCTGTCCATTGTACGACAGGTTGAGATTTGTAAATCTGCACCCGGTGGAGGGCGCAGTAGGCTACTCTTCAAAAGTTTCACGAAATACTTACCATCATGTTTGGTTACTGTTTAACATTTTGGTTTACTTCATGTAATAAAATAATAACTTCATGGTAAGGCTACTAAAAATGACAAGGCTAAGTAATGTAATGCTAACTAACGTGCTCGCTACTCGTCGCTACTAGCTAGGTAGCTAACTTGACTATGTTCCATGCACAACATGTATATTACCTATGATATTACCTGATATGTCTGATCCAGCGACTCCTGGTCCTTTCATCAGACGGGAAGCGATAGAACGAGCAAGTGGTATGATCACTTTTGTGATTACAACCTGGTACAAAGCACACAGGCATCTTGTAAAAGTGAACCAACCACTTGGAGCATTATCGCCTGTGACATCACTTACGCGACCCAGAATAGGATTTGGGATTTGTAGTCTTTCTCGTTGCGTATTTTTCATAGTCTTATATTTCAACAGTTTTACGACAAAATGTGACTTTTTTGACATGGAAATGATTGTTTAAGATTGACAAACATCATATGTGTAGTTCGTGGCACAATTCAAACGGGATCAAAAGATACGTTTTCTCTCTCCATTGAATTCAATGTATAATTTTTCGCTTCCGGGGTCCCATGGACCGGAAGTAGATGGGCGTGACTTCGCCTCTCTATAAGTACATTTTGTTTTTTTGGACGGACACAATAATTTACATCTTGTTACTATGTTCAATCTGAATTTACTTTAAAATAAAAACATCTATATTGATTCTGACTTTTCTACATCCAACTCACAGGTTTATCCTTACTTTGAAAAAAAAGATTATTAATTTAACCCTTTTAGAAGATATGGTCATTTGTTCTGGGAATGTCATTTTCTAGCCTGAGACCTGAAAAACAGGCTCAGGGGCTTAACAGGTTAATAAAAAGTCGAAAGAGTTAATAGGCCCTGATAACTACAGCTCAGACTGAGAGGCTCTGATAACTACAGCTCAGACTGAGAGGCTCTGATAACTACAGCTCAGACTGAGAGGCTCTGATAACTACAGCTCAGACTGAGAGGCTCTGATAACTACAGTTCAGACCTGAGAGGCTCTGATAACTACAGTTCAGACTGAGAGGCTCTGATAACTACAGCTCAGACTGAGAGGCCCTGATAACTACAGCTCAGACTGAGAGGCTCTGATAACTACAGCTCAGACTGAGAGGCTCTGATAACTACAGCTCAGACTGAGAGGCTCTGATAACTACAGTTCAGACTGAGACGCTCTGATAACTACAGCTCAGACTGAGAGGCTCTGATAACTACAGCTCAGACTGAGAGGCTCTGATAACTACAGCTCAGACTGAGAGGCTCTGATAACTACAGCTCAGACTGAGAGGCTCTGATAACTACAGCTCAGACTGAGAGGCTCTGATAACTACAGCTCAGACCGAGAGGCTCTGATAACTACAGTTCAGACTGAGAGGCTCTGATAACTACAGCTCAGACTGAGAGGCTCTGATAACTACAGCTCAGACCGAGAGGCCCTGATAACTACAGCTCAGACTGAGAGGCTCTGATAACTACAGCTCAGACTGAGAGGCTCTGATAACTACAGCTCAGACTGAGAGGCTCTGATAACTACAGTTCAGACTGAGACGCTCTGATAACTACAGCTCAGACTGAGAGGCTCTGATAACTACAGTTCAGACTGAGAGGCTCTGATAACTACAGCTCAGACTGAGAGGCTCTGATAACTACAGCTCAGACCGAGAGGCCCTGATAACTACAGCTCAGACTGAGAGGCTCTGATAACTACAGCTCAGACTGAGAGGCTCTGATAACTACAGCTCAGACTGAGAGGCTCTGATAACTACAGTTCAGACTGAGAGGCTCTGATAACTACAGCTCAGACTGAGAGGCTCTGATAACTACAGCTCAGACTGAGAGGCTCTGATAACTACAGCTCAGACTGAGAGGCTCTGATAACTACAGCTCAGACTGAGAGGTTCTGATAACTACAGCCTCGGCTCGGGTAACTACAGCTCAGACTGAGAGACTCTGATAACTACAGCCTCGGCTCGGGTAACTACAGCTCAGACTGAGAGGCTCTGATAACTACAGCTCAGACTGAGAGGCTCTGATAACTACAGCAACTACGGCTCTTATTAAAACGGCGCTTTCTCACCGGAGTACTTTCCCCCGTCATTCTTAAAGTACCGATACTAATGACACGGAGGAATCGTACCGTTTTTAACGGCAGGGTATCGCGGTACCTTTCAAGTATCGGTACACCGTGCAACACTAATATATATATATATATATATATATATATACGCTTTTCAGCATACAATATTAATTAAAGTGAAGTGCAGTGCATACATCCCTTATATCCCTTCACAGAACTAAAGAATGCTTTAAAGGTTTAATGAGATGATGGAATCAAAGCTGAACTGTATCACATCAAAAGGCACACATGCTGGAAACCCAACCCCAGCAGGGGGGGGGGGTTCTCCCCCAGGAGATTCTTAGAAATACTAATATAAACTATGTATTCTGGTACACTGAGAAGAGAATAAATAAATCTATTACTACCCGACATTTTAATAATATTTGATGCCATTGTTTGTTTTTCACTTCTGTAGTTCTGACAGCTCGCTGCTCCTCACAGAGAGAAGAGCAAAGAGGAGAGAGTCTGTGTGAAGTACTTTGCATTGTGGGTAAGGGTAGATAGCCCCCATTGTTCTGCGACCTGTCAGTCATCAAACCTGGGGGTCATATTTCATTATGTGTTCATTTTAATCTGAAGTTGTACCCATGGATGTATAAAGAATAGTTCTAAGGCAAAGTTATTCTTCGTGGGGACTTGCGGCTACAATCTTGATTCTGATTGGCCAGACGACTCGAAAAAACATCAGCAAAGATGTTTTATTGAGATGATGATCACTACGTGACAGAAGTTTTCACTCACACATCTGCGACCCACTCGAAACGGGTCCGCGACCCACCTTTGGTCGCGACCCACCAGTTGAGAACCACTGGGCTAGACTACCCAGGCTAGATAACGACAGCTTAATTCACAACAAGCACATCACTGGCTTTTCCATGCAGCCTGATGTGAAGCCTATGTTATATCATGAAGTGAACGAGGCACAGCTACGCTTTTCTGTTGAATCTTTAATGTTTAAGTTTCTTGCTATTTTGTTGTTTGTTTGCATGTTCAAATGTAGCCTACTTAAGGAATGCGTATCACTTAGTCTATCGTCGTCTGAAGGCCCTACACACCAAACAACCACCAAAGAACACGTCCCGGCGGAACACGATTGTTGTGTCGCCTCACGTCTCCGGCGTCTTGGCAAAACAGTCGCACTGGAACACACGGCAAAGACTTCAGCCGACGGCCAAGTAGCACGTACGCACTGCGCATGCGTGAGTGGCAATAACTCTCCTTACCAGCAGGCGGCGGTAGTGTGTATTAGGGCTGTACCCGAATATCCAAATATTCGTTCGTTGGAGTACTATTCGGGTTTCAATTTCGTTATTTGGATATTCGTATTTTTTTTCCTTTTTTTTAAAAATTGAATTTATTGAAATCTCCAATATCAACGTAAGAGCCTCTTCGGGGGGGCTAACACTGAACCATAAACTTTATCGTTTACTTTCTCCGTCTTTATATGTAGATATGACTTTTCTCCGTTAATCTCCGTCACGTTGTGTCCATAGCAACAACAACGC
>NW_022990048.1:0-47659 GCF_902827175.1 Gymnodraco acuticeps | reverse complement strand
CTACTTCTTACATGTTGAACACAAATACCTGTACTTTCTACTTCTTACATGTTGACTCAATACCTGTACTTTCTACTCTTCTTACATGTTGAACCCAAATACCTGTACTTTATACTTCTTACATGTGAACTCAAATACCTGTACTTTCTACTTCTTACATGTGAACTCAAATACCTGTACTTTCTACTTCTTACATGTTGAACACAAATACCTGTACTTTCTACTTCTTACATGTTAACACAAATACCTGTACTTTCTACTTCTTACATGTTGAACTCAAATACCTGTACTTTCTACTTCTTACATGTTGAACTCAAATACCTGTACTTTCTACTTCTCACATGTTGAACCAAATACCTGTACTTTACTTCTTACATGTTGAACTCAAATACCTGTACTTTCTACTTTCACATGTTGAACTCAAATACCTGTACTTTCTACTTCTCACATGTTGAACTCAAATACCTGTACTTGCTACTACTTCTTACATGTTGAACTCAAATACCTGTACTTTCTACTTCTCACATGTTGAACTCAATACCTGTACTTTCTACTTCTCTTCATTTTCCAAACAGCTGGTTCCTTTAGTCTGAATGTGTGTTTGATGCGTGATCATTATTCTTTAGAGTCATTGCGTGCCTATTGATTTGAACACGATCCGTGTATCCATCATTTCCTGGTCTTCTCTAAAGAAGAGGGACCAATGGAAACGTTGTCATGTTGCCGTTGTTCAGCATGGAAACATTCATTAGCTAAGAATGACATTATTGTTCTATTAATATAAAGGGAGGTCAGGTACTCTTTAAAGCAGCTGCTAGTTATGGGTACTTTTTACTGAAGTACATTTCAAAGCTCTTTACTTTCACTTGAGTAAAGAAGTTTAGTCAGTACTTCTACTTTTACCAGAGTATTTTTAAACACTAGTATCTGTACTTCTACTTGAGTAAAAGATGTGTGTACTTTTGCCATCTGTGTGTGAGGGTAACCTCCGAATCAGAGAGGTAATACCCCGGGGGGTGAGCTCACATCGAGGTGAAACGTGAACCCTGTCATGCACGTGTCGCTGACCTTTGACCCCTGCTCTCAGATTCCTCTCTGTGACCTCTTTGTGCGCATTGTTGATATTTTGCCGGTGTATTCGCAGACTTGTTAAAAAAAAACATCTCGTTCCATGGGTTTGCTCTCCTGCGGTCAGCATGGGGCTGTATATTTAGCATTGTGTCTCTTTTGGTTGTACAGTTACACAGATCCACACCCAGTGATCACATTGCAGGTCATTTAGCTGATGCTTCCAAAGCGTTTTAAATACACTATATATCAATACCACGGTCCAACAGGAGCAATTTTGGGGTTCAGTATCTTGCCTAAGGACACTTTAAAGAGTCCTCTCCTGCTGATGTTCAGGTGTATATCAGTATGTAGTGTCTCTACTTTAAAGAGTCCTCTCCTGCTGATGTTCAGGTGTATATCAGTATGTAGTGTCTCTACTTTAAAGAGTCCTCTCCTGCTGATGTTCAGGTGTATATCAGTATGTAGTGTCTCTACTTTAAAGAGTCCTCTCCTGCTGATGTTCAGGTGTATATCAGTATGTAGTGTCTCTACTTTAAAGAGTCCTCTCCTGCTGATGTTCAGGTGTATATCAGTATGTAGTGTCTCTACTTTAAAGAGTCCTCTCCTGCTGATGTTCAGGTGTATATCAGTATGTAGTGTCTCTACTTTAAAGAGTCTTCTCCTGCTGATGTTCAGGTGTATATCAGTATGTAGTGTCTCTACTTTAAAGAGTCCTCTCCTGCTGATGTTCAGGTGTATATCAGTATGTAGTGTCTCTACTTTAAAGAGTCCTCTCCTGCTGATGTTTAGGTGTATATCAGTATGTAGTGTCTCTACTTTAAAGAGTCCTCTCCTGCTGATGTTCAGGTGTATATCAGTATGTAGTGTCTCTACTTTAAAGAGTCCTCTCCTGCTGATGTTCAGGTGTATATCAGTATGTAGTGTCTCTACTTTAAAGAGTCCTCTCCTGCTGATGTTCAGGTGTATATCAGTATGTAGTGTCTCTACTTTAAAGAGTCCTCTCCTGCTGATGTTCAGGTGTATATCAGTATGTAGTGTCTCTACTTTAAAGAGTCCTCTCCTGCTGATGTTCAGGTGTATATCAGTGTGTAGTGTCTCTACTTTAAAGAGTCCTCTCCTGCTGATGTGCAGGTGTATATCAGTGTGTAGTGTCTCTACTTTAAAGAGTCCTCTCCTGCTGATGTTCAGGTGTATATCAGTATGTAGTGTCTCTACTTTAAAGAGTCCTCTCCTGCTGATGTTCAGGTGTATATCAGTATGTAGTGTCTCTACTTTAAAGAGTCTTCTCCTGCTGATGTTCAGGTGTATATCAGTATGTAGTGTCTCTACTTTAAAGAGTTCTCTCCTGCTGATGTTCAGGTGTATATCAGTATGTAGTGTCTCTACTTTAAAGAGTCCTCTCCTGCTGATGTTCAGGTGTATATCAGTATGTAGTGTCTCTACTTTAAAGAGTCCTCTCCTGCTGATGTTCAGGTGTATATCAGTATGTAGTGTCTCTACTTTAAAGAGTCCTCCCCTGCTGATGTTCAGGTGTATATCAGTATGTAGTGTCTCTACTTTAAAGAGTCCTCTCCCGCTGATGTTCAGGTGTATATCAGTATGCAGTGTCTCTACTTTAAAGAGTCCTCTCCCGCTGATGTTCAGGTAGGTGTATATCAGTATGTAGTGTCTCTACTTTAAAGAGTCCTCTCCTGCTGATGTTCAGGTGTATATCAGTATGTAGTGTCTCTACTTTAAAGAGTCCTCTCCTGCTGATGTTCAGGTGTATATCAGTATGTAGTGTTTCTACTTTAAAGAGTCCTCTCCTGCTGATGTTCAGGTGTATATCAGTATGCAGTGTCTCTACTTTAAAGAGTCCTCTCCTGCTGATGTTCAGGTGTATATCAGTATGTAGTGTCTCTACTTTAAAGAGTCCTCTCCTGCTGATGTTCAGATGTATATCAGTATGTAGTGTCTCTACTTTAAAGAGTCCTCTCCTGCTGATGTTCAGGTGTATATCAGTATGTAGTATCTCTACTTTAAAGAGTCCTTCCCTGCTGATGTTCAGGTGTATATCAGTATGTAGTGTCTCTACTTTAAAGAGTCCTCTCCCGCTGATGTTCAGGTGTATATCAGTATGCAGTGTCTCTACTTTAAAGAGTCCTCTCCTGCTGATGTTCAGGTGTATATCAGTATGTAGTGTCTCTACTTTAAAGAGTCCTCTCCTGCTGATGTTCAGGTGTATATCAGTATGCAGTGTCTCTACTTTAAAGAGTCTTCTCCTGCTGATGTTCAGGTGTATATCAGTATGTAGTGTCTCTACTTTAAAGAGTCCTCTCCTGCTGATGTTCAGGTGTATATCAGTATGTAGTGTCTCTACTTTAAAGAGTCCTCTCCTGCTGATGTTCAGGTGTATATCAGTATGTAGTGTCTCTACTTTAAAGAGTCCTCTCCTGCTGATGTTCAGGTGTATATCAGTATGCAGTGTCTCTACTTTAAAGAGTCTTCTCCTGCAACACCAGGGTTTATGAAATGTGATGTTTTGGCAACAAACGGCCTCATTTATCCCAACGACACGAACAGTGATGCAGTCAGAGTTATTTAAGTGAACACACACAAACACACACACACACACACACACACACACACACACACACACACACACACACACACACACACACACACACACACACACACACAGCCGTTTGAGAGCAGGGATATTCTCAGACTTTATGTGGAGAGTCCGTCAGGGAGGAGCTGTAATTAAGGCTGAGCATTGCAATCGTTGAAGCCATTTTTGGTCCTCAATTATAAGTCATCAAAAGCTTTTGAAAATGGGTTGTAACGTTGGACTGCTCTCAGAAAAAGGGCCGGTCACTTCTCTAAGACTTCTGCATTTGGAAAATACATTTCACTGTCCCAGTTCTCAACATCTGTACACACTTTCCACCTATTCTCTAGCTTATATAATGAATCGTAGTTTCATTCCTTCCCCTTGATTCATCTGTTCATTTATGAATCATGTCCTTTTTTTATGCTGAGTGGACATTTATGTTGTTGTAGTTCCTTGAAAACTCTTCATGTGCATTCACACAAATCTGCAGGTCTGTCTGAATAACTGAATGTGCAGCAACGGCCTGTAAAGAAAGCATTTGATGGACTTAACGACTTGTGCTCGGCACCTAGTTAGGATGCCACCTGGGCGCCTCCCTAGGGAGGTGTTCCAGGCACGTCCAGCTGGGAAGAGACCAAGGGGTAGACCTAGGACCAGGTGGAAGGATTATATCTCTTCGCTGGCCTGGGAGCGCCTTGGGACCCCCCAGTCAGAGCTGGTTGATGTCGCCAGGGAAAAGAACGTTTGCGGGTCTCTGCTGGAACTGCTACCCCCGAGACCCGACCACGGATAAGCGGGAGAAGATGGATGGAACGACTTGTGCTCTTACACTAAAGTAATTAGCGCAAACTTAATCCGCCATTTTGGATCAATCTGCTAATTTACTAGAACAACGGATTGATTCTTTGGTCTAAAAAAAATTCAGAAGTTAGTGAAAACGTTTCTAAAGAGGACGTCTTTAAATTGTCATTCCTTAACCCAAAGATATTAACGTAAATGTGATATAAAACAGGGAAAAACATCAAATCTCCATATTTACTGACATGTTTGCATGAGAAATGTGTTTACAATAAGTCGATTATCAAGAGTTGGTGTCCGTGATCGACTTTTGCTGCTCTAATATCATGATTTATCATTTTTCTGACATATTAATTAAACAAATCGATTCAAAGTCAAGTATAATTGCAGAATATTTGATAACAGCATTAATAGTTATATAACAGTAAGAGAAGAGAAAGCATATAATGAGCTAGAGTTCCTTATTGTATTATTTTTTACATTTTAATTAGTGGTCAAAGTTGTGCAAACAGTGCTATTTCCCTCTCAGTCTTTGAGGGTCATGAATGTAAAGGAAAATAAGTCCAAACTTCTCAAACTGACGGATGGCGGAGAGCATTTGTATGGTTTCATATCAATGTATACAGTGTTTCCCACAGATCTGAAATATACTTGGGCGGGTGGTGGCAGCGGGCGGGCAGGGGGGGGGGGGGGGGGGGGGGGGGGGGGGGGGGGGGGGGGGGGGGGGGCGGGGGGTGCGCAAAAAAACAAAAAAAAAAAGTTTCATTTTGTATAATCATTTTGTATAATCATTTTGCGTAAAGATGGCACTCAAGGGCACACTAGTGGTGGTGTTCCTGGCGGGATTTGAACTCACAGCCTTCCGATCTTCAGCCCACCTCACTATCCATTAGATCAATCACTACCCTCTCAAATGGAAATATGTGTTTACATAAATGGTGACCACACCGTTTGAGACCCACTGAGAACTTAAACTAAGTTAACTATCTAAACACTCAGAGAGTCCTTTACCTCACCTGAGCTGAGGTTATCCCGAGCTTGAATGACACACAGAGACCAATCAAGGGCTTTGATTTATGATCTCTATGACAGTGGCCATGTTGGCAGGCCACCATGCACCATGTGTGAGGCAGGCCACTTAACGAGGCGAGATCAGAGCAAGGGAGCGAGGGATCATTGTCCACAAATTAATCGATCGCAGATGGCGTCGTGGTCACGGACGAATAAAAAAAAAAAATACAAAAAAAAATTATAAAAAAAAAAAAAATAAAAAAAAATGGGTCGCGAAATATACTTGGGCGGCCGTTAATATACCTGGGCGGCCCGCCCAAGTATAGTCTATGTGTGGGAAACCCTGGTATATCTACCCTTAATAGAATCATTCCTCTCTAGTTGCACGTCTTTTCTTCTTTTAGGGCAGATTTCCTTTCCGTTATTCTCCTTTTCCATCTTGGAAGTAGATTACAAGCCGCATGTTTTCCTCTCTTTAGTCCAGTGGTTCTCAAAGTAGGGGGCGCCCCCCCCCCCCAGGGGGGCGCAGAGGCATGACAGGGGGGGCGCGAGAGACCAGGAGGAAAAATGGTTATTAAAAAAAAAAAAAAGATTATAAAAAAAAAAAAAATCATATTTTGAAAAATTATTGATTCGAAAATAATATAATACATGAAAAACAGCTATGAAATACTATATGACAGTAAAACAAGAATAAAGTTTAAAAGAGTGATTTATAAAATATCCATAAAGAAATAGTAAATCTGTTTACAATTCTGTTTCATCTGGGTGTTGAGAGATGTATCCATAGATCTCTTCATTTTGCTCTCAAAGTGCACCAGATTGATGCTTTCAACTTCAATATTTAAAAATCTTCCCGGGGGAGCATGCCCCCGGACCCCCCTATGTGAGGTCCACACACCACCTATAAAAATAGCACTTTACCCCTGCTTACACCTATATGCCGAGACTTGATATCGAGCCTTCATTGTAACAGTCGCGGGTACATAGTGTATGTGCGTGGGGATTGTTGCAGTAGAAAATTCCACTGTAGCGACCGGTACATTAATGGGAAACCCTAAATGTTTGAGCACGCTCTATGAAAGGTTAAGCTACCCCACAGCACCCCCAAAAGAAATCTCTGGCGCCGCCACTGAGCCTGACTATTTGTGTTGAGGGGGCCCGACTTTTTTTTTTCTCCAAAGGGGGGGCCTGACCGAAAAAGTTTGAGAACCACTGCTTTAGTCATATTCCCCTCGGAGGTCAAATCCTTCTCTTCCCTCGCTGTAAATCTCCCTCCATAACTCACCTTGACGACTCTTTGCACTATGACAGCGGTTCCCAACCTGTGGGCCGCGGCCCACTAGTGGCCCGCGAAGGAATTGCTAGTGGGCCGCCAAATATGTATTTTTTAAACGTTGTACATGCTAAAGACACAAACATGGACATAACAATAACATATAGGAGATGACACACCCATCTCAGACAAAAACTAAACAAAAACAGAAGAAATAAAGACACAGTCAGTGGGATCACTTCAACATTTCACAAAAAAAATTGGATTGACAACCAAAAACTCCCCAAAAACACAACATGGCATATTTATTGTTCCTTTAATCCCACTCTTCGTTAGAGCTAATTATTTCTCATTTCATGGCGTGTTGAGCCACTACTAATCTACTCTTCAAACACCGTCAATTAAGATTACTCCTTGATTGACTTTTAAAAATATGTATTTTAGTCAGAAGAATAGTTGTATTTATTAACTGTGTGCGGTCTTCAACTAAAAGCCCAAATAAAATATCAAAGGGTGTAAATATAAATTCAATATTTGCCGCCAAATAATTTGCAAAACATTATGATTTGTGTGGAAACATTTTCATTATTATGATTTTTTTTATTTGAACCTCTTTTCCTTTTTCTTTCTTGATCCTCCTTAGCAACGGTCATTACAGTCCTTAGCAACGGTCATTACAGTCCTCAGCAACGGTCATTACAGTCCTCAGCAACGGTCATTACAGTCCTTAGCAACGGTCATTACAGTCCTTGACAGCGGTCTGTTCTACTGGATTAACAACGTGTCACATGTTCTGAATCGACCAATCAGAACTTTATTTAGCCTCTGTATTGTTTATGATTGAATATGGGCCGCAAACATTTTTTGATTCTTAAGTGGGCCCTGAGTTGAAAAAGGTTGGGAACCGCTGATCTATGGATTCAAACATGTCTTCCCCTTTGTGTCACAATCTCAAAAAGCTTTTATTGTTTTCCACTCGGCTGCGAGATGTTTCTGTAGAGGCTGTTGTGGTTGTGTAATTCCACACTTAATCACCTTCTGGTTAGAAAAGAACAAATATACAAGCTGAAACCAAAGTTGTGTTATTTCATAAAGAGCATTTAACAGAATCTTATTTCCAGCTTGAAGGTCCTGCTCTAGCAAATAGTACCAAGATCTGACCAAGTTACACAGAAAAGCAATGACTTTATGGAAGAGACACAGGAAGAGGATTCATTCAGCTATTATTCACATTGCAATCTTAAGAAAGAAGGGGAAGTATGTCATGTTAATTATTACTTGTTTGTAAAGCACTTTGAGCACCAGGAAAATAGCTATATAAATAACATGTATTATTATTAGTATTATGTTAATTAACAACTAATTGATGGTGATTAAGTGTACCTTAATATAACTGACTTGTTATAAACTCCCATGATAGAGGCGTTCACCCTGAGACATTCCCACAGAGCAGAGGTTTGGCCTCCAGAGACTCACATTGATGAGTTTCTGCACGTTAAAGACCAGCATGCATCACTGTCAGAGGAAGTATGCCTTTGATTGTCGAGAGTGTGTTTTGATGTTGAGATTGTGCAAAACAGATTTGACATGTTTTATTGTCCGTGTCGCCGGGGAGGAATGCGATGTTGTCATTGGTTTGTTATTCCTTTTTCTCTACAGCTGTTGCTCCTTTCTGTTCCTCTTCACGATGTGGAACTCGTGTGCTCACTGGAACATTGTTAAGAAAATATCATTCGCCACCGGCTTGAGCTTCAGTCTCAGGATCCATGTGTTTGTGATCCTCTCCAGAAGGAGTCATCACATACAGAGCATCAGCTAGTTCCTGAACAGTGTCCTTCACATGCTGATATCCAAGAGAGGGAGTTACACAGTCACAAGATGGAGGAGTAGAAAGCAGTATTCAATGTTTACTTCAGATTAGCTCCACGTCAGAAATGAGCATGCTTGATGTCTCTCTCCATAGAGGCTGAATCATCATGTTAATCACATAGCTATTACATGCCTCAAACAGTCCTGATGCTCTTCTAGGTAATCACACATCCTGTCATGTTCACAGCTACAGTTGGGATACCTTTGTTATCAGGTCACTCATGTTGGAGGAGGACTTTGGTTATCCCTCCAGTGTGTGAGAATCCCTTAAAAAACTGCAACTAATCCAGAACGCTGATGCAGAGTCCTGAGCAAAACAGAACAGAGTAGAACAGAGCATTCCTGTTCTGGGAATCTTGGTCCATATGACTTGTGTCATTTTCCTTTTCTCATTTTGTACTAAAGAAAGACTCGCTTTGGAACTTTAGCAAATTCAAGATGCTGAAGGAATGGACGGTTTGGGTTTTGCTCCCACCTCTACCGTGGAGTGCTAGAATGGTCAGTTGATTTCTTTGAAAATCTAAACCTTTCCTTCTAAATATTATATAAACAAGGAATCAACTTTCAATCGTCTCTCATGTACAAAGGACCGGCGCACTGTGAAATAGAAACGTTGCATTTAACCCATTTTAGTTCTACTATCTGTTAGTGGATTATTAAGCATCGTCAAACATGGGAGCACTTTCTTTCACTAAGTTGTCAGGTTCTACCAAGATTTGAACTCGGATCACTGGATTCAAAGTCCAGAGTGCTAACCATTACACCATGGAACCATGTATATGTGAGTTTTAGTGCACTTTATATACGTTAAACTTTGGTTTCTCGCTTTCAGTAGTTTGTAACTGAACCGATAGAGGAAGAGAGAACTGCTGGATAAACTACCTTTGAATTTGATAACTCTAAATGCTGGAAGAAGAAAGAACTGTTTGGGTTTTGTCACCATCTCTTACAGGGAAGTTCTGACATGAATGTTTCCCCTTAAACCCTAAACCTATATCTAAACATATGAGGGGTAACTCTAATGTATCACCATGGAACCATGTGTTCAGGGGTTTAGTGCACTTTATTTTTCAGCTATCAAAAAAAATCAGATCACTGGATTCAAAGTCCAGAGTGCTAACCATTACACCATGGAACCATGTGTTTGTGAGTTTTAGTGCACTGTTTTTCGAGCAAATGCAACTTAAACTACGTTAAACTTTGGTTTCTTTCTTCTAGTAGTTTGTAACTGAACCAATAGATGAAGTGAAAACTGTTTCTGTTTTGTCCAATTTCTTACAGTAAAGTTCTGACATGATGGTTTCTCTTCAAATATATTGGAAATGGGAGATTATATATTGTATATGTTTGAGTTGACTCTGTAAATGATCAGGTTCCACCGAGATTTGAACTCGGATCACTGAATTCAGAGTCCAGAGTGCTAACCATTACACCATGGAACCATGCGTTTCTGAGTTCATGGAGCTTTTTTTATGAGCAAATGCAACTATATCTAGAAGAAAGAACTGTTTGGGTTTTGTCACCATCTCTTACAGGGAAGTTCTCACATGAATGTTTCCCCTTAAACCCTAAACCTACATCTAAACATGTGTGGAGTAACTCTAATTTATCACCATGGAACCATGTGTTCAGGGGTTTAGTGCACTTTATTGTTCAGCTAATGCAACTAAACCTACGTTAAACTTTGGTTTCTTTCTTCTAGTAGTTTGTAACTGAACCAATAGATGAAATGTTAACTGTTTGGGTTTTGTCCAATCTCTTACAGTAAAGTTCTGACATGATAGGTTCTCTTCAAATACATTGGAAATGGAAGATTATATTGAATATGTGTGGGGTATCTCTGTAGATCTTCAGGTTCCACCGAGATTTGAACTCGGATCACTGGATTCAAAGTCCAGAGTGCTAACCATTACACCATGGAACCATACGTTTCTGAGTTCATGGAGATTTTTTTATGAGCGAATGCAACTATATCTACGTTAAACTTTGGTTTCTGACTTTGATGCGGCTTTCACACCAGCGCTTTTTCCATTCTAGCTCTGTTCTAGAGCTTTTCTGGTTCAGCTCCGGTTTCCCTTTTCTGCTCCCGCTTTGTTCACACCACGCAGAGCCGGGGTGGTACTGTGTCATTGCCTCATCGTTTGCGTCATGACGTAACCGTTTAGGTGCCTGCTTCATAAAAGCCAAACCGTGCGGAAATCCCTCACATCGACAACAACAACAATGGCCGATTGTAGTGAAGCGCTGTTTGCTTTGGTTATGCTCTGACGAAACGAAATGGAAGGCATGGGACGACTTTACAAGGAACGACTTTACAAGGGACGACTTTACAAGGGACGACTTTACAAGGGATGACTTTACTTTACTTTACAAACATCACATATGAAATTCAAGACTTCTTTGCGGTCTTCAGGAGGTTGATCCTGCCCGTGCCCCCGCCTCGACGTAAGAGAGACGTAAGCGGCGCCGCCTCTTAGCTCCGGGATCTTGCTTGCTAGACCGACCATTTTTCGGAGCTGGAAACGAACCGGATTCCGGAGCTAAGAGGCGCCGCCGCTGCGGTGTGAAGAGGAAATAACGGTACTTTTCAGGCTCCGAGCCGGCCCTGAAAACCCGTTGGTGTGAAAGGGGCATTAGAGGTTGGTTGAAAGTTCTTGCAACTAAATAGTTTCTTTTGACAGTGATTACGGGGCAATGGGACTCTTTCTACTTTCTTTTTGGACTAGAAAGACTACCTGATGGCATACATAAAGCAACCAGCCAGCACTGTGGGGTTTCTGTCAGTAAATCTTCAGGTTCCACCGAGATTTGAACTCGGATCACTGGATTCAAAGTCCAGAGTGCTAACCATTACACCATGGAACCATGTATATGTGAGTTTTAGTGCACTTTATATACGTTAAACTTTGGTTTCTCGCTTTCAGTAGTTTGTAACTGAACCGATAGAAAAAGAGAGAACTGCTGGATAAACTACCTTTGAATTTGATAACTCTAAATGCTGGAAGAAGAAAGAACTGTTTGGGTTTTGTCACCATCTCTTACAGGGAAGTTCTCACATGAATGTTTCCCTTAAACCCTAAACCTATATCTAAACATGTGTGGGGTAACTCTAATTTATCACCATGGAACCATGTGTTCAGGGGTTTAGTGCACTTTATTTTTCAGCTATCAAAAAAAATCAGATCACTGGATTCAGAGTACAGAGTGCTAACCATTACACCAGGGGTGCCCACACTTTTTGGGCTGGTGAGCTACTTTTGAAATGACCAGCTCACCGAGGTCTACCAACCAAAAATAAAATCCCAAATTGCAAGGGTTGCTCAATAACACGTTTTATTTATACATGGGATAATAGGGCTGCAACAAACGACTAATTTGATAATCGATTAATCTATCGATTAATGAAACGACTAATCGACTATTCAGACTATTACTGTATGCCTTGCACAATTTCTCAAACGCTCTTGTTTAGCCATCAACTTTTAGATTTAGCTTGAGGTTGTTTTAGGCATGTGGAAACTAACAATGAAGACAATAAAGATTAATACTTGATTCAAAAATACATATATTATTAAATTAACAAATTGTTTACAAAATTAACATTGCTTTTTATTTAAATAAAATAAATAATATTTCGCATCAAAAGAAACAACAATGTTTTAACAAATCCTATTAAATAATGTGATGACAGAACTGTAAACAGAATAGCTGAAACTTTAACAAAATAAATAACTCAGTTTCCTCTAATCATTAACCCATGTTTGAATCATGAGTTAACTCCGTGTGTTGCTGCTAGCATACAGAACACCTGACGTGGAAATGTTACTCGTGGACGGGGCTACAGAGCTGCTAGAAAGACAGTGGAACCCGGTGCATTCCTCCGTCTGGATGTGGAGCACTTTTGATAAATGTTTAGACACACTGCTCGTGTTACCGCCCTTACATGCTGAACTCTCTTGGCAAGGAGCATTGTCCACCTCAAGACGGGTAACATTTAACCACACCTTGGAGCGCTTCTCTCCGCCATCTCCTCCGTGTGTTGCTGCATGGAGCAGCCGCGTGTGTGTAAACTGCCCCCCCGCCCCCTCGCACACAGACGGGAGAGAGATCTCGTCTGGATTGGAAAGATTGAAAATACACCGACCATAGACGCATTTGTTTGTCTTTTTGCATGTTAGAAACGAGTTGGCGACACTAAGACTTCGAGATAATGTTTGTGTAGCAATAATACACCTTTCTCAACTCGCTACTTGGAGGGAAGTCGCTGCTATGCCTTGTGAACACTCCGATAATGCCTCTCCACGTTACCTTTCTTTGGCAGAGCGACGCTTGCTTTACAAATAAGGCAAATAACCTTTGAATGTGACATCACAAACAAATATTCTTCCTCCCATTCTGGGTGGAAGTGGTATGTCTTTAGCTTCTTGCTCGGTCCCGCACTCATTTTGTTGTTTCTCTCTTGTTAGTCTCTTTAACTTAATTTGAGTTTTCCCGGCACTTGACTGATTTTGTATCGCTTTGCATTCTGGGTTAACAGACTGGAAAGCGATAGGTCGCTTTTTCTGTCAATCAAGTAAACTCCTGAATTAAGTGGCAGGGAGGCCAAGGGAGGAGGGATCAAAACCTGTTTTGTCTATTTTAACGGAGCTGGATTTTTTTTTTTAAGAATGACTCGCGATCTACCAGCTTTGCCCCCGCGGGCGACCGGTCGCCCGCGGTCGACGTACTGGGCACCTCTGCATTACACCATGGAACCATGAGATTCTGAGTTCATGGAGACTTTTTATGAACAAATGCAACTATATCTACGTTAAACATCGGTTTCTGACTTTTAGAGGTTGGTTGAAAGTTCTTGCAACTAAATAGTTTCTTTTGACAGTGATTACGGGGCAATGGGACTCTTTCTACTTTCTTTTTGGACTAGAAAGACTACCTTATGGCATACATAAATCAACCAGGTAGCACTGTGGGGTTTCTGTCTGTAAATCTTCAGGTTCCACCGAGATTTGAACTCGGATCACTGGATTCAAAGTCCAGAGTGCTAACCATTACACCATGGAACCATGTATTTGTGTGTTTTAGTGCACTTTATATACGTTAAACTTTGGTTTCTCGCTAAAAGCGAGTAGTAGTTTGTAACTGAACCGATAGAGGAAGAGAGAACTGCTGGATAAACTATCTTTGAATTTGATAACTCTAAATGCTGGAAAAAGAAATAACTGTTTGGGTTTTGTCACCATCTCTTACAGGGAAGTTCTGACCTGATGGGTTCCCTTTAAACACATTGGAAATGGGGGATTAGATATTTTATATTGGTGGTTTAACTCTGTAAATGATCAGGTTCCACTGAGATTTGAACTCTGATCACTGGATTCAAAGTCCAGAGTGCTAACCATTACACCATGGAACCATGAGTGTGTGAGTTTTAGTGCACTGTTTTTCGAGCAAATGCAACTTAAACTACGGTTTCTTGCTTTTAGTAGTTGGTTACTGAACCAATAGTGGACGAGACAACTGTTGGGGTTTTGTCACCATCTCTTACGGTGAGGTTCTGACATGATGGTTTCCGTTCAAATACATTGGAAATGGGAGATTATATATTGAATATGTGTGGGTTATCTCTGTAGATCTTCAGGTTCCACCGAGATTTGAACTCAGATCACTGGATTCAAAGTCCAGAGTGCTAACCATTACACCATGGAACCATACGTTTCTGAGTTCATGGCACTTTTTTATGAGCAAATGCAACTATATCTACGTTAAACTTTGGTTTCTGACTTTTAGAGGTTGGTTGAATGTTCTTGCAACTAAATAGTTTCTTTTGACAGTGATTATGGGGCAATGGGACTCGTTCTACTTTCTTTTTGGACTAGAAAGACTACCTCATGGCATACATAAAGCAACCAGGCAGCACTGTGGGGTTTCTGTCAGTAAATCTTCAGGTTCCACCGAGATTTGAACTCGGATCACTGGATTCAAAGTCCAGAGTGCTAACCATTACACCATGGAACCATGTATATGTGAGTTTTAGTGCACTTTATATACGTTAAACTTTGGTTTCTCGCTTTCAGTAGTTTGTAACTGAACCGATAGAGGAAGAGAGAACTGCTGGATAAACTATCTTTGAATTTGATAACTCTAAATGCTGGAAGAAGAAAGAACTGTTTGGGTTTTGTCACCATCTCTTACAGTGACAATCTGACCTGATGGGTTCCCTTTAAACACATTGGAAATGGGGGATTAGATATTTTATATTGGTGGTTTAACTCTGTAAATGATCAGGTTCCACCGAGATTTGAACTCGGATCACTGGATTCAAAGTCCAGAGTGCTAACCATTACACCATGGAACCATGAGTTTCTGAGTTCATGGAGCTTTTTTTATGAGCAAATACAACTATATCTAGAAGAAAGAACTGTTTGGGTTTTGTCACCATCTCTTACAGGGAAGTTCTCACATGAATGTTTCCCCTTAAACCCTAAACCTATATCTAAACATGTGTGGGGTAACTCTAATTTATCACCATGGAACCATGTGTTCAGGGGTTTAGTGCACTTTATTGTTCAGCTAATGCAACTAAACCTACGTTAAACTTTGGTTTCTTTCTTCTAGTAGTTTGTAACTGAACCAATAGATGAAATGTTAACTGTTTGGGTTTTGTCCAATCTCTTACAGTAAAGTTCTGACATGATAGGTTCTCTTCAAATACATTGGAAATGGAAGATTATATTGAATATGTGTGGGGTATCTCTGTAGATCTTCAGGTTCCACCGAGATCTGAACTCGGATCACTGGATTCAAAGTCCAGAGTGCTAACCATTACACCATGGAACCATACGTTTCTGAGTTCATGGAGATTTTTTTATGAGCGAATGCAACTATATCTACGTTAAACTTTGGTTTCTGACTTTGATGCGGCTTTCACACCAGCGCTTTTTCCATTCTAGCTCTGTTCTAGAGCTTTTCTGGTTCAGCTCCGGTTTCCTTTTTCTGCTCCCGCTTTGTTCACACCACGCAGAGCCGGGGTGGTACTGCGTCATTGCCTCATTGTTTGCATCATGACGTAACCGTTTAGGTACCTGCTTCATAAAAGCCAAACCGTGCGGAAATCCCTCACATCGACAACAACAACAATGGCCGATTGTAGTGAAGCGCTGTTTGCTTTGGTTATGCTCTTACGAAACGAAATGGAAGGCATGGGACGACTTTACAAGGAACGACTTTACAAGGGACGACTTTACTTTACTTTACAAACATCACATACGAAATTCAAGACTTCTTTGCGGTCTTCAGGAGGTTGATCCTGCCCGTGCCCCCGCCTCGACGTAAGAGAGACGTAAGCGGCGCCGCCTCTTAGCTCCGGGATCTTGCTTGCTAGACCGACCATTTTTCGGAGCTGGAAACGAACCGGATTCCGGAGCTAAGAGGCGCCGCCGCTGCGGTGTGAAGAGGAAATAACGGTACTTTTCAGGCTCTAGCTCCGAGCCGGCCCTGAAAACCCGTTGGTGTGAAAGGGGCATTAGAGGTTGGTTGAAAGTTCTAAACTAAATAGTTTCTTTTGACAGTGATTACGGGGCAATGGGACTCTTTCTACTTTCTTTTTGGACTAGAAAGACTACCTGATGGCATACATTAAACCAGCCAGCACTGTGGGGTTTCTGTCAGTAAATCTTCAGGTTCCACCGAGATTTGAACTCGGATCACTGGATTCAAAGTCCAGAGTGCTAACCATTACACCATGGAACCATGTATATGTGAGTTTTAGTGCACTTTATATACGTTAAACTTTGGTTTCTCGCTTTCAGTAGTTTGTAACTGAACCGATAGAGGAAGAGAGAACTGCTGGATAAACTACCTTTGAATTTGATAACTCTAAATGCTGGAAGAAGAAAGAACTGTTTGGGTTTTGTCACCATCTCTTACAGGGAAGTTCTCACATGAATGTGTTCAGGGGTTTAGTGCACTTTATTTTTCAGCTATCAAAAAAAAATCAGATCACTAGATTCAAAGTCCAGAGTGCTAACCATTACACCATGGAACCATGTGTTTGTGAGTTTTAGTTCACTGTGTTTCAAGCAAATGCAACTTAAACTACGGTTTCTTGCTTTTAGTAGTTGGTTACTGAACCAATGGAGGACGAGACAACTGTTGGGGGTTTGTCACATTACGGTGAGGTTCTGACATGATGGTTTCCGTTCAAATACATTGGAAAGGGGAGATTATATATTGTATATGTTTGGGTTGACTCTGTAAAGCATCAGGTTCCACCGAGATTTGAACTCGGATCACTGGATTCAAAGTCCAGAGTGCTAACCATTACACCATGGAACCATACGTTTCTGAGTTCATGGAGCATTTTTATGAGCAAATGCAACTATATCTACGTTAAACTTTGGTTTCTGACTTTTAGAGGTTGGTTGAAAGTTCTTGCAACTAAATAGTTTCTTTTGACAGTGATTACGGGGGCAATGGGACTCTTTCTACTTTCTTTTTGGACTAGAAAGACTACCTGATGGCATACATAAAGCAACCAGGTAGCACTGTGGGGTTTCTGTCTGTAAATGATCAGGTTCCACCGAGATTTGAACTCGGATCACTGGATTCAAAGTCCAGAGTGCTAACCATTACACCATGGAACCATGTGTTTGTGAGTTTTAATGCACTGTTTTTCGAGCAAATGCAACTTAATCTAAGTTAAACTTTGGTTGCTTGCTTTTAGTAGTTGGTTACTGAACCAATAGAGGACGAGAGAACTGTTGGGGGTTTGTCACCATCTCTTACGGTGAGGTTCTGACATGATGGTTTCCGTTCAAATACATTGAAAATGGGAGATTATATACTGTATATGTTTGGGTTGACTCTGTAAAGCATCAGGTTCCACCGAGATTTGAACTCGGATCACTGGATTCAAAGTCCAGAGTGCTAACCATTACACCATGGAACCATGTATATGTGAGTTTTAGTGCACTTTATATACGTTAAACTTTGGTTTCTCGCTTTCAGTAGTTTGTAACTGAACCGATAGAAAAAGAGAGAACTGCTGGATAAACTACCTTTGAATTTGATAACTCTAAATGCTGGAAGAAGAAAGAACTGTTTGGGTTTTGTCACCATCTCTAACAGAGAAGTTCTGACATGAATGTTTCCCCTTAAACCCTAAACCTACATCTAAACATGTGTGGGGTAACTCTAATGTATCACTATGGAACCACGTGTTCAGGGGTTTAGTGCACTTTATTTTTCAGTTAATGCAACTAAACCTACGTTAAACTTTGGTTTCTTGCTTTTAGTAGTTGGTTACTGAACCAATAGAGGACGAGTCAACTGTTTGGGGTTTGTCACCATCATTTTTGGACTAGAAAGAGTACCTTATGGCATACATAAAGAAACCTGGCAGCACTGTGGGGTTTCTGTCAGTAAATCATCAGGTTCCACCGAGATTTGAACTCGGATCACTGGATTCAAAGTCCAGAGTGCTAACCATTACACCATGGAACCATGAGTTTCTGAGTTTTAGTGCACTTTCTTTCTGCACTCTTTACTCTACTTTGGACTACAGAGGAGCTGTGTTCTATGAAACTGAAAAGTGCACTTTTCTTTCGAGCAAATGCAACTAAATCTACGTTAAACTTTGGTTTCTCGTTTCTAGTAGTTTTTAACTGAACCAATAGTCCATAAGGGGTTATGAGGGTATTTATTTATTCTTTGTATTTTTACCATGTTTTCTGTTTTTTTGGGACTTTCCTCTCTGAATGTTCTTGCAACTAAACAGTTCCTTTTGACAGTGAATACGGGGCAATATGACTCTTTCTACTTTCTTTTAAAAATGTCGTACTAGAAAGACTACCGTTGAATTTGATAACTGTAAATGCTGGAGAAAGAATAGGTTCCCCCATCTCTTACAGTGACGTTCTGACCTGATGGGTTCCCTTTAAACACATTGGAAATGGGGGATTAGATATTTTATATTGGTGGTTTAACTCTGTAAATGATCAGGTTCCACCGAGATTTGAACTCGGATCACTGGATTCAAAGTCCAGAGTGCTAACCATTACACCATGGAACCATGAGTTTGTGAGTTTTAGTGCACTGTTTTTCGAGCAAATGCAACTTAATCTACATTAAACTTTGGTTTCTTGCTTTTAGGAGTTGGTTACTGAACCAATAGAGGACGAGACAACTGTTTAGGGTTTGTCACCATCTCTTACGGAGAAGTTCTGACATGATGGGTTCCCTTTAAATACATTGGAAATGGGAGATTATATTTTGTATATGTTTGGGTTGACTCTGTAAATCTTCAGGTTCCACCGAGATTTGAACTCAGATTACTGGATTCAGAGTCCAGAGTGCTAACCATTACACCATGGAAAATGAGATTGAACCAATAGATGACGAGTCAACTGTTGGTTCTGTCCAATCTCTTACAGTAAAGTTCTGACATGCGTTCCCTTTTGGAAA
The DNA here is from genome assembly GCF_902827175.1 of Gymnodraco acuticeps. NCBI lineage: Eukaryota > Metazoa > Chordata > Actinopteri > Perciformes > Bathydraconidae > Gymnodraco > Gymnodraco acuticeps. The sequence goes on along the minus strand of NW_022990048.1, from coordinate 28,583 downwards.
TGCGGGATTATATATTGTTATATATTGTATATGTTTGGGTTAACTCTGTAAATAATCAAAAGACTCTGGTCTAGAAACGCCAACGTATAACTTTTACTTGCAGAGGCACAACTCCTCTGTAGTCCAAAGTTGAGTAAAGACTGCAGAAGAAACGTGCAATAAAACCCTAAACACATGGTTCCATGGTGTAATGGTTAGCACTCTGGACTTTGAATCCAGTGATCCGAGTTCAAATCTCGGTGGAACCTGAAGATTTTCTGAGTGACTCCCAACATATACAACATATTATCCCCCATTTCCAATGTGTTTGAAGGGAAACCGTCATGCCAGAACTTTACTGTAAGAGATGGGGACCAAACACTCTCTCTTCATCTATTGGTTCAGTCACCGACAACTAGAATTGAGAAACCAAAGTTTAACCTAGATATAGTTGCATTTGGACTTTCCTCCATCTCTTACAGCGAAGTTCTGACATGATGGTTTAAACATATTGGAAATGGGGGATTACATATCAATTATGTTTGGGGTAACTCAGCAACTGATCATGCTCCACCGAGATTTGAACTCTGATCACTGGATTCAAAGTCCAGAGTGCTAACCCTTACACCATGGAACCATGCTTTTTAAACATTATGGCACTTTTATTTCCAGCAAATGCATGTCTTATAAATGTCTTTATTCCAGAGGAGCTGTGTTTCATAAAACTAAATCCACAGTTCATCAGGGGCAGCGTGACTATTCACACTTTCTGTTTTCATTTTGTACTAAAGAAGAATAAGTTTGGTTGTTATCCAATGGGTTTTGCTAGCTCTAAATGCTGAATGAAAGAACAGTTTGGGTTTCATCCCCCTCTCTTACAGGGAAGTTCTGCAATGTGAATGTCCAATTGTCACTGGTGCCCACAGTGAGAGTAACACTCTGCATTTATTTTAGTGGACTAGCAGACATCATATACAGAGTTACCAGGATGTCTGTCAGACCTGTTTCTGTCAGTAAGTCATCAGGTTCCACCGAGATTTGAACTCGGATCACTGGATTCAGAGTCCAGAGTGCTAACCATGGAACCATGTGTTTAAGGATTTATTGCACTTTTGTTCTGCACTCTTTACTCTACTTTGGACTACAGAGGAGCTGTGTTCTTTGAAACTAAAAACCAAGGCTTACTTTGGCGTTTCTAGACCAGAGTCTGGGCTGAATACATGGTTCCATGGTGTAATGGTTAGCGCTCTGGACTCTGAATCCAGTGATCCGAGTTCAAATCTCGGTGGAACCTGAAGATCTACAGACAAAACCCTGGTAACTCTGTATATGATGTCTACTATTCAACTAAATTAAATGCTGACTGTGGGCACCACTGCCAATTGAAACAAGTGAACATTCACATTGCAGAACTTCCCTGTAAGAGAGGGGATGAAACCCAAACTGTTCTTTCATTCAACATTTAGAGCTAGCAAAACCCATTGGATAACAACCAAACGTATTCTTTCTTTAGTACAAAATGATACAGAAAGTGTGAATAGTCACGCTGCCCCTGATGAACTGTTTAGTTGCAAGAACATTCAACAAAATGTACCGTGGATTTAGTTTTATGAAACACAGCTCCTCTGGAATAAAGACATGTATTACACATTCATTTGCTCGAAACAAAAGTGCCATAATGTTTAACTAACATGGTTCCATGGTGTAATGGTTAGCACTCTGGACTTTGAATCCAGTGATCCGAGTTCAAGTCTCGGTGGAACCTGGTTTTTTTGTTGACAGAAACACCTTATACCCTTTATATATATAATATACCTCAAGGGGATCCATGTCTTCATCATATTGGCAATGAGTTGATGACAGCCTCAACCTTACTGTATGACATGAAGGACAACCCATATACTTCATTCCTTCAGGATCTAAAATAAGCAGAATCAATCAGGTAACTTCTTTCTCATGTAAATGAAGCATCAGCAAAGCCCTGTTAATCCACTATTCCTGGTTTCTCTCATCAGGAAACGGTTTGGTTTAGGGAGTAACACTCTGACACAGAGAAGACCTGTCTGTCCCAGAACTACTCGTAGGAGGTTTCTCTTTTTCTTCTTGGGTACAGTGACGTGACCATGCCCAAATGGACCAATCCATGGAGCTCGCCAAAGTTTTCAGGCAATGTCTTCCCCTCTATCTCTCAATGTAACACCCTCTCAGGAATAAAAGCACTGGGCCAAAAAAAAAAAAAGTTAAATGAATTTTTTTTTTAAATTAAACTTTAATTTTTAAAAAAAAACTTTTTAACATTATACTCAAAGAGCCAGTAAATATCACCCGGGGGCCGGATTTGGCCCGCGGGCCGCCAATTGAATAGCCCTGGTTTACACCTTGAAAGACACGTTTTCCATTGTTCCCATCAATGTTAAAACATGAAAACCCTAGTGCTATAGAGTGAAATGCAGAAACAGAATAACATTCCCATATGGTTTATCTAATCTGACAGCAGTTTAAATTAATTCCTGAAAGTCTAACCAGCTGTTGTGTATTTAGTGGTTTAGTCACTGTGTAAACTTTGTCTGCTCCAATAAGTTCTTACTTTAACAGACAACAATGCCAGCATCAAACCACTGTAATTTAATGTCACTTCAGCTTTAATGCCGTATAAAAGCAGTTTATTTCCATTCAATCATTGTCCTTTTTATTCACGCTCCAGTTTGGGGTTTTTCATAACTTTCTGGAACATCTGCTTTGAGTTTGTTAGCATGTTCTTTAGTCCTTTGACTCCAGATAAGGAGAGAAAGACTTGGATGTGGAGGTGGCTGCGGCTCACTCAAATTGCTGGAAGGAGGCATGTGAAGAGTTTCTTGGTATTTCGCTGGTTTGAAGGTGATTTCTGCTGGCGGAGAGACTTGATGAGACCTCTATTGGAAACATATGTTCTGGCAATTGCAGTCTTTACTACGCTGTGGGTTGCAGACAAGCTGTGTGCTATGTAACCCAAAACTATTCTGAGTTCAACGTTCAGACGTTTGTTGGCAAAAATAGAGAAAATGAAGCCATATGGATCGGCTCTATTGGACTTTGAGCTATGGTTTGATTGGTTGATTGTTTATCGACCATGGATCTCTGTCCTTTACATTTTTGAACAATGATGAGAACAATGGACAATGTGTCTTTTAAGTTGTAAACCATGAAAGAAATGAATAGTGGATTAACAGGGCTTTGTTGAATGCTGGTGTGATTAAATCATGCCAGTTAATAGTTATTCTAGGGCAATACGATTGTTTCCCTTTTCCTTGCTTCGTTAGAACTAAAAAAAAGGTACCTGATTTGAACCTGAAGCAATGAAGTATATGGGATTTGCTCCATCTCATACAGTAAGGTTGAGGCTGTCATCAACTCATTGCCCATGATGAAGACATGGATCACCTTGAGGTATATTATACTGTATATATAAAGAAACTAGAATGAACTGTGGGTTTACAGTTAATCTTCAGGTTCCACCGAGATTTGAACTCGGATCACTGGATTCAAAGTCCAGAGTGCTAACCATTACACCATGGAACCATGAGTTTTGAGAGTATTTGCACAGTTTTTTGGGAGAAATGGAGCTGTGTTATGAGTCAAGAAACAATACTCTATGTTCACCCTCTTTCTAGTGACTGTTAGCAACTGAAACCAATAGTCCATAACTATGGAGGGTAATTTTGCTTTTTCTATTTTAGATGATCCCAAAAGTAACTTGTTTGAAAAAAATGAAAAGGGCTTTTGATTGTTAATCGGGCGTAGGTCTTTTACCTTTCCACTTTTTCAGACTTCCCCACTTCTTCCAACTGAGAGAAAGGTTTCAATGGGACGTTTTAGAAAATAAACATTTAATCAGAAAAAACTTGATTTTGCTAAATCACCTAACAGTTTGGGTTTTGCCCCCAGATGTTAATGGGAATGTGAAGCTCTGCCTTGATGGTTTCCTTTCAAACATTATGGAAATAGTGACTTGATGTTATATATATATATTTGGCGATACGTTAGTAAATCATCAGGTTCCACCGAGATTTGAACTCGGATCACTGGATTCAAAGTCCAGAGTGCTAACCATTACACCATGGAACCATGAGATTCTGAGTTCATGGCACTTTTCTTTCAGCTAATGCAACTAAACCTACCTTAAACTTTGGTTTCTTGCTTGTAGTAGTTTGTAACTGAACCAATAGATGAAATGTTAACTGTTTGGGTTTTGTCCAATCTCTTACAGTAAAGTTCTGACATGATGGTTTCCATTCAAACATTATGGAAATAGTGACTTGATGTTATATATATGTGTGGGGGATAAGTTAGTAAATAATCAGGTTCCACCGAGATTTGAACTCGGATCACTGGATTCAAAGTCCAGAGTGCTAACCATTACACCATGGAACCATGTATTGTAACTTGTTTGCACCGATATTTTTGCCATAAATTGAGCTATGTTATGAGACTAAAAACATTTTTAGCTAACTCTTAATGCTTGAGGAAAATATATCTGTTTGGGTTTGTCCCCACATCTTACAGTGAAGTTCTGACGAGATGGTTTCCTTTGAAACACATTGGAAATGGGGGATAAGTTACTGGTTATTTGTGGGGTAACTCGGTAAATGATCAGGTTCCACCGAGATTTGAACTCGGATCACTGGATTCAAAGTCCAGAGGGCTAACCATTACACCATGGAACCATGAGTTTCGGAGTATATTGCACTTTTCATCTTTCAGGCCAAAAGAGGATATGTGTGCTATGAAGACATGAACATCTTGGGTGTTCCCGCCATCAAGTTCTGCTGGGATGGTCTGATATATCTGACCCTGTCCTTTAAGTTAGGCCCCAAGCCTGTTTTTCAGGTTTCAGGCTCGAAAATGACATTCCCAGAACAAATGACCATATCTTCCCTTCTAAAAGGGTTAAATTAATAATCTTTTTTCTCAAAGTAATGATAAACCTGTGAGTTGGATTTAGAAAAGTCAGAATCAATAGAGATGTTTTTTATTTTAAAGAAAATTCAGATTGAACATGGTAAACAACTGTAAATTATAGTGTCCGTCCAAAAGATATTTTGTATTTATAGTGAAAACTAACCTTGGATGATGGGTTAGTAGACTAAAAGCTTTAGGAATCCAAACTACAACATATAATAAGTACCCTGTATCAAGATTGATGCAAAACAAGTGAAATTTGACCTTTTTAGACAGATTTAGCAAAAAAACCTCTTCTGGGGCCATTTGGGTGGATTTTCGTTATCTCTGGCCCCCCTTGCTCGATTTTGACATGTGACATCTCTTTCTGACCGTTAGAGCCAATAGAATCCAAGGGAAATCGTCCCGCACACACTCATGTTTAAAAAAAAAAAGGTGGCGTCTCTGCGCATGCTAGCTTTCAGCAGAGGGGAGAAATATCGCTGCTCTGATATCAAGCAACGGAAAAGCTGTTTTATTGCTTATGGATTATCAGAACATTTCAAAGGGGACGCAGTCACATTGGATTAACCTATGGATTAACTACAGCATCGTTTTTATCGTTTTAATGCCATTTAAGACCAGTTTAGACCAGACAAAGACGAAGGTAAGCCATGTTAGCTTTGTGGGCTACCTAGCGCCACTTGTTTTGATGTATGTTTTTGTTGATAACGTCGCGAGTTTGTATCTTTCAGTGTTGAGGTGGGCACCGTTAGATTCTGTGTCTCCTTGCGATCATAAATGATGTGTTGGATGTGCAGCTAGGATAAGTAATAAGGGAGCTAGGAGTGATTATCAGTGCAGTAATAGGTTAGCATTCTTCGCTCAGGGGTCATTTAGATGCTTCTTATGAGACTTGTGTTTTGTTTTGGTAAAAATGGTTTGTATCGTCAGTTAGCTGAGATTATTCCCGTTAATCTGGTATCACATGAATAGGTTCTTAAATATTAAGATCCCCTGAGACACAGTGTCGTGAAAAAAAAACTAAAATACCCGCCGGCGGGGACCGGCAGGTTTAAACATTATGGAAGAAGAGGATTTGAGTTCCACTTGTCGCTAATGTACAAAGCACACATAGAAATATTTAGAGTGTGTTTCACAGATCCTAGTATTTGGAGCAGTTGGTAGAAATGATATATAAAGAAACCAGGATGAAATGTTGGTTTACCGTTAATCTTCAGGTTCCACCGAGATTCCACCGAGATCACTGGATTCAAAGTCCAGAGTGCTAACCATTACACCATGGAACCATGTGATTTCCTCAGTTCTGGTCCAACTTTTTCTAGCAGATGCAATTTTATTCACGTTCAACTTTGGTTTCTCACTTCTAGTAGTTTGTAACTGAACCAATAGAGGAAGAGAAAGCTGTTTTGTCCCATCTCTTACACTGAAGTTCTGACATAATGGTTTCCCTTTAAACACATTGGAAATGGGGGATTATATATTGTATATGTGTGGTGTTTCTGTCGGTGATTCATCAGGTTCCACCGAGATTTGAACTCGGATCACTGGATTCAAAGTCCAGAGTGCTTACCATTACACCATGGAACCATGTGATCTTGGCTGTATTGCACTTCCTTTCTGCCAACTATTGAACGGTGTGCCATGAAACTAAAAGCTTTGATTTATTCTGGGTTCACCTTCTTCTAGTAGTGTACACACGGCATCTATTGCACGTCTGTCCGTCCTGGGAGAGGGATCCCTCCTCTGTTGCTCTCCCTGAGGTTTCTCCCATTTTTCCCTTTAAACTGTGGGTTTTATTCGGAAGTTTTTCCTTGTACGATGTGAGGGTCTAAGGACAGAGGGTCTAAGGACAGAGGGTGTCGTATTGTCATACTGATATTCTGTACACACTGTGAAGACCACTGAGACAAATGTAACATTTGTGATATTGGGCTATATAAATAAACATTGATTGATTGATTGATGGTGTTGGCAACTGAACCAATAGTCCATAGCTTAGCAGTGAATTTGCTTTGCTAACCTTTACACCATGGAACTATATGTTTGTACTTTAGTGCACTCTTTTTCTGGGAAATTGCAGTCTTTATATTGTGTTGGATGCTTGAGGAGGAACAGTTTGAGTTTTGCCCCCTTCTCTTACAGTGAAGTTCTGCTAAGATGTTACATTTGAACAAATACCTCAAAAATCAGACCCTGTTTTATAAAGATTATGGATATGAAGGATTTTAATTTCACTTAGACAATGAGATTAAGACTCTGCATTTAACCCATACTAGACTCAGGAGGCGAACAGGGTAACCCTTATATTATAGAAATGTTGACAATTGTCCCTCATGTACACAGCTCTAACAGTGAGATTTAGACTCTGCATTGAACTCTTCAAGACTTGCCAGTTATTCGATAACAGAACTATGGGGTCTGGTTACTAAACTATCAGGTTTAGTCACAAGAACATTCAACAAAATCTACCTTGGATTTAGTTTTATGTAACACAGCTCCTCTGGAATATAGACATGTATTACACATTCATTTGCTCAAAATAAAAGTGCAATAATGTTTAAGTAACGTGGTTCCATGGTGTAATGGTTAGCACTCTGGACTTTGAATCCAGTGATCCGAGTTCAAATCTCGGTGGAACCTGATCAGTTGCTGAGTTATCTCAAACATAATTGATATTTCATCCAATATGTTTAAACCATCATGTCAGAACTTCGCTGAAAGAGATGGAGGAAAACACAGAGTGCTAACCATTACACCATGGAAGCTTGTCTTCTTAACGTTTTTGTACTTTTTTTGAGCAAATGCAACTATATGTAGATTAAACTTCACTTCTAGTTGTTGGTAACTGAACCAATAGAGGAAGAGAGAAGTCTCTGGTCCCCATCTCTTACAGTGAAGTTCTGACTGTGGGGTCAGAGGGGTGATTCTGTAGATCATCAGGTTCCACCGAGACTTGAACTCGGATCACTGGATTCAAAGTCCAGAGTGCTAACCATTACACCATGGAACCATGTATTGAACCTTGTTTGTATCTTCAATTTGCCATAAAGTGAACTATGTTATGAGACTACAAACGTTGGCATATTCTGGGTTCACTCTTCTTCTAATGGTCACATCCCAAGTAACTTGTTGAAAAAATAGAAAGGATTGTTAATCCTTTGATTTTGCTAACTCTTGATGCTTGAGGAACAAAGATCTGATTGGGTTTGTCCCCATATCTTGCAGGGAAGTTCTGACGTGATGGTTTTCCTTTGAAACACATTGGAAATGTGGGATTAGTTACTGGTTATTTGAGGGTTAACTCCGTAAATAATCAGGTTCCACCGAGACTTGAACTCGGATCACTGGATTCAAAGTCCAGAGTGCTTACCATTACACCATGGAACCATGAGTTCATGAGTGTATTTTCCCAGTTTCTTTGGCAGAAGTGGAGCTGTGTTATGAGTAAAAACACTCTGAGATATTCTGAGTTCATCCATCTCCTAGTGTCACAGAAGAAACATTTAAAAGTTATTCAAATGTACAAGTTACAGTCGAAGTAGATTCTACTAATTTACAAATCACACATAAGCCATATTGCACAATAGTGAACTTGAAATGTTTTAGCTCTATGAAGCCTGATGTACTTTATATGATTCTGTTTTCTTCAAGTTTGTATTTTGTTGGTCGAACGCACTTATTGTAAGTCGCTTTGGATAAAAGCCTCAGCTAAATGTAATGTAATGTTTTTTATATAATTGCCTGTTGGTTTAATTACACAACAGCAGTGTCTTAGCCAACTGATCAGGTTCCACCGAGACTTGAACTCGGATCACTGGATTCAAAGTCCAGAGTGCTAACCATTACACCATGGAACCATGTGATCTTGGCTGTATTGCACTTCCTTTCTGCCAACTATTGAACGGTGTGCCATGAAACTAAAAGCTTTGATTTATTCTGGGTTCACTTTCTTCTAGTGGTGTTGGTAGCTGAACCAATAGTCCATAGCTTAGCAGTGAATTTGCTTTGCTAACCTTTACACCATGGAACTATATGTTTGTACTTTATTGCACTCTTTTTCTGGGAAATTGCAGTCTTTATATTGTGTTGGATGCTTGAGGAGGAACAGTTTGAGTTTTGCCCCCTTCTCTTACAGTGAAGTTCTGCTAAGATGTTACATTTGCACAAATACCTCAAAATCAGACCCTGTTTTATAAAGATTATGGATATGAAGGATTTTAATTTCACTTAGACAATGAGATTAAGACTCTGCATTTAACCCATACTAGACTCAGGAGGCGAACAGGGTAACCCTTATATTATAGAAATGTTGACAATTGTCCCTCATGTACACAGCTCTAACAGTGAGATTTAGACGCTGCATTGAACTCTTCAAGACTTGCCGGTTATTCGATAACAGAACTATGGGGTCTGGTTACTAAACTATCAGGTTTAGTCACAAGAACATTCAACAAAATCTACCGTGGATTTAGTTTTATGTAACACAGCTCCTCTGGAATATAGACATGTATTACACATGCATTTGCTCAAAATAAAAGTGCAATAATGTTTAAGTAACGTGGTTCCATGGTGTAATGGTTAGCACTCTGGACTTTGAATCCAGTGATCCGAGTTCAAATCTCGGTGGAACCTGATCAGTTGCTGAGTTATCTCAAACATAATTGATATTTCATCCAATATGTTTAAACCATCATGTCAGAACTTCGCTGAAAGAGATGGAGGAAAACACAGAGTGCTAACCATTACACCATGGAAGCTTGTCTTCTTAACGTTTTTGTACTTTTTTTGAGCAAATGCAACTATATGTAGATTAAACTTCACTTCTAGTTGTTGGTAACTGAACCAATAGAGGAAGAGAGAAGTCTCTGGTCCCCATCTCTTACAGTGAAGTTCTGACTGTGGGGTCAGAGGGGTGATTCTGTAGATCATCAGGATCCACCGAGACTTGAACTCGGATCACTGGATTAAAAGTCCAGAGTGCTAACCATTACACCATGGAACCATGAGTTGAACCTTGTTTGTATCTTCAATTTGCCATAAAGTGAACTATGTTATGAGACTACAAACGTTGGCATATTCTGGGTTCACTCTTCTTCTAATGGTCATATCCCAAGTAACTTGTTGAAAAAATAGAAAGGATTGTTAATCCTTTGATTTTGCTAACTCTTGATGCTTGAGGAACAAAGATCTGATTGGGTTTGTCCCCATATCTTGCAGGGAAGTTCTGACGTGATGGTTTCCTTTGAAACACATTGGAAATGTGGGATTAGTTGCTGGTTATTTGAGGGTTAACTCCGTAATTCATCAGGTTCCACCGAGACCTGAACTCGGATCACTGGATTCAAAGTCCAGAGTGCTAACCATTACACCATGGAACCACGTTCACTACATTGAACGGACGATATGTGTGCTATGAAGAAATTAACGTCTTGGGTTTTGTCCAAATCAAGTTCTGCTGGGATGGTCTGATATATCTGACCCTGTCCTTTAAACATTATGGAAGAAGAGGATTTGAGTTCCACTTGTCACTAATGTACAAAACACACATAGAGATCTTTAGAGTGTGTTTTACAGATCCTAGTATTAGGAGCAGTTGGTAGAAATGATATATAAAGAAACCAGGATGAAATGTTGGTTTAGCGTTAATCTTCAGGTTCCACCGAGACTTGAACTCGGATCACTGGATTCAAAGTCCAGAGCGCTAACCATTACACCATGGAACCATGTGATGCGCTGTACATTGCACTTTTTTTCTGGCAAATGCAGTCTTTACTCCACTAAAACTAATAACTACAGTATATCTTGGGTTCACCCATCTTGTAGTAGTCACAGAGGGCTTGGTAACTGAACCAACCGTCCATAACTATCAAGAGTTTATATGTTTATAACATTTCATCCCCTTTTCTTCCCGCCTCATTCTTTCAGCCTCCAGTGAAGTCTGTCTGGTCTGATGTGCTTCTGCTTTCCTTTATATAATTGATGTTGTTTTTGGTGACCCATTCCTATACATCAGTTCAGTTTCATCCTGTTTTAGTCTTAAATGATTCTCTTGATGCTCAGACTTATTTCAGTAGATGACATCAATGTGACATTGGGCTCCAGCTCCATTTACAGATCAATGCTGAGTAGTTAAATGTATGAATTGATACAGAATAACATTCTCTCTATCTTCCAAATAGCTTGGTTTAATGTGAATGCTACCACAGTCCCTTCAGCTCTTTGAAGTGTTTATCCAGTTACTTCATGGTATGTAAAAGCTGCATGTGGAAGGGGACACACATTGAGGATTATCATACAACTCTGGAGTGTTTTCACACTTTCATCTCATATGTGTTGGGTTTACTGCCTGGAAAGTTGCTGTTTAAGTTCAACCTTTCGCTCTCAATGGCGTCATTTCCAGCCATATAAAGCAGAACATACAGTAAATGTTACTACAAATAAAAACATGTATTATAGCCTCTGGGACTCACAGCTGAGTTGCGATAGATTGAGGCCCCCTTGCACCTCTCCCTTACAACTCATGCCACTAATCGCTTTTCCACATGTGCCACTTTTCCTCCTGGACAAGATAAATACTCAGGAAAGGCCCCCCTTCTCCGGAGTGTGTCGAAACAAGACACACATGTTGGAAATCTCTTATTTTCTGCAGGCAAATGGCCATGGCCATCAGGTCGGTTAAATGGATTCCTTGCGTCCCTCACTTGCGTCGTTTCCCTGCGACTAGTCCCTCCCACCAGGGGAGCAAGGAGAGAGGAAACCACGAGAAGCAGGGAAATGAGTTTTAAGAGCAATGGGACGTCCTTTCCTCCGGAGCGTCACGTGAAGTGATGACGTCGCACAGCTGATCGTCTGACAGCAGCTCTGTCCCCGTTATTTCCACACACACCCCCGCCTCTGTTAGTACACATTTACTGACACAAACATTTGTATCATCTGTTGTAGACCCCAATAAATAAAATAAAATAAGAACTCATTCTCAAAAAAGATAAACGCCATTCTTAAAATGTATAAACGAACAATAGTTAGATTAATATTGATCAGAGTGCACAATAGAAATAACATAATTGAGAGAAGAAAAATAGATATGTTATCTATCAAAACCCAGTTAGATTAACATTCATTGGATTGCACACTTTGTGTGTTTGTGTGGATATGCAGCACATTAACATTTCAATAGCACTTAATGACTGACTGAATGGAAATGACAATAAATGAAAATGTAAAACGAAAAAAGCGATCATGAAAATGTTTCCAATAAATGAATAAAATGATTTTTGACCACTTTGTTGTTCTCAAATCAAGAAGTATCAGATCAGTGCATGCGCTGCATCGTCCAATCAGTGAGCGATACACAGTAAGGGGGCGCGGCGAGTGTCTGAGGATTTCATCGGCGGATGGACTGGTGGTTCCTCGATTATCGCTACTCCATTATCGCTCCTCGATCCTCCGGCAGAAATAAGAGCCATGGGACGGTACTCAAGATGGCGCAGACAAATCAACTTCCTGTGAGACCGAGGACTGAGGAGCGAGGAAATGAAAATAGTCGACCTGAGACCTGAGTGTCAGTCCATGTGAGGACCATCTGACCCCTAAACAGGAACACGTTTTACTCTTATGTGAGTTCTCTTATTGTAGCAGTGATTAAGGTTTGAAATGAATTCTGTTTAATTCAAAGGAAATGGTAGTTTGTAGGTTTTATGGGATCTAGTTAATTTTCTGTAATCTTTGTACTAGCACGGCACGATATTGGAAAAAACGGACATTGAGATTTCCCCCCCCCCCGCGATATAAATTGCGATATGAAAACATGCAGGAATTGAAGAAAAGACCGTTTTTTCCCCCGCAAACTTTCTTGAACTTTAATGCCATACAATTGGTATTTTTTTAACTATATTTAACCGGATGAAGGAGTTTAGTCACGGACGTCTGGATCTTAAGTTATCAGAGCAACAAGCTGAGCTAGCTCGGTTAGCAGCGCCGAACTGGAGAAACACATGAAACCACTTTATTCAGTGTTTCTACCTTTAATCACGGGGTCCGTTTGCTTTGGAGATTTGATCGGTGGTTTGCTGTCACTCACTCAAGAACCCTGACATGAGAGCTGCGCAAGTTTTCCTTTTGTAGCAAGCAGCAAAATAATTGTAACATGACGTGTTTGAGTTAATTTGCCTACTTAATATCGCAAGTCCTAAAAAAAAAATTAAAAAGATTAAAAAAAAAAAGAAGAAATTAAGAATGTTTTTTTTTTTAAATCGTCACGTCCTGCGATGTGAATATCGCACATGCGCATATCGCGGTTATCGTCACGACACGATATATCGTGCAGCCCTACTTTGTACCCTTTGTTTGTTTAGAGTCATGTTCTGTATAGTAACCCAAAGCAGTACACACATGTTAGAAATCTCTTCTTTTCTGCAGGCAAATGGCCATTTTCTGTCCATATTAGGACCTGAACAGGAAGGGGAGGGATTTGAAACGTAGGAGAAAATGTCCCACTAAAAAGGAACTGTGTTTATATACATCTGAAGTGTGGTATTGGGTTTGTGCTTTTGGAAGTTGACAATTTAGACTCTGAATAGTACTCATCCTAGTATTAGGAGCTATATCTGACCCTAGAAACCCAAAACGGGACACACATTATTTTTGCACGCAAATGGCAATTTGTTGTCCATGTGAACCCTACACATGAAGGGGAGGGCTTGGAAAGTAGGAAAAATGTGCAACTTAGATTAAAGATGAGCTGTGCTATGGGTTTAGACTTTTGTTAGGTTGTAACTGCACCAACTCAGACTCTGAATAGTACCCATCCTATTAGGAGCTGTTTGTGTATATATGAGGGGTTTCTGTCAGTAAATGATCAGGTTCCACCAAGATTTGGACTCGGATCGCTGGAGTCAGAGTCCAGAGTGCTAACCATTACACCATGGAACCATGCTGTCACGGCTGTATTGCACTTTGTTTGTGCCAACTATTGAACTGTGTGCTTTGGTATATTCTGGGTTCAGCCTTCTTCTAGTGCTCACAGTATCTGAACCAATAGTCCATTGGGTTTTGCCCCCCATTTCTTACAGTGAAGTTTTGCTATGATGGTCAGTATGAATGAATACTCAGAAATACCTGACCCTATAAACCCAAAACAAGACACACATGTTAGAAATCTCTCTTCTGAAGGCAAATGGCCATTTCAGTCGATCCTCTGAACCCTAAAGCGGAGTGGGAGGGATTGTGCTTCTGTTTTGATCAGACATTCAATCTGATTATTTTCACCCCAGCATTGCCAATAGAAATATTTTCCCCATTGTCCTTTTGGGTTGAATGTTTAGTCTGGATTTCCTTGCTAACCCACAATGTTTGGCTAAAACGTGTTTGTTTTCATGTCTGCCAACGAGTCATGTACTGTATATCTAGCAACTCAGAACAAGACACACATTAATTTCTGCAGACAAATGGCCATTTTTGGTCCATGTGAGGACCATCTGAACCCTAAGCAGGAGGGGGAAGGATTGGAAAAGTTGAAAAACTTAGACTCTTATTTAAGTTTTCTTACTGCATATGCAGAGATAAAGGTTTGGCATGGATGCTGTACAGTTCGAGGGAGAGGGTAGTTGTGTATCTGTCATTATCAGACATTTAAACTGGTTATTTTCACACCCAGCATGCCCATAGCAATCTTTTGACCCCATTGTCCTGAATGTTGAGTCTGGATTGCCAACGTTCGGCTAAAACCTGTGTTTTTTTCACGCCTGCCAACGTGTCATGTACTGTATATATACAGTAACTCCAGATGAGGTCACCGTCACCACATTTCCAGTCATTATCATGTTCCATGACTTCAGCCTTTTTACAGTTTTATCCCCTGCAGTCCAGACCTCGATACCTCAAACCGGATTGAGCAATGTGGTTTATCTCTGGGAGGAAATAGCAGAGGGCAAGTAGACAGATGGTTTGTACCTTTCACTCCGCTGCCCTTCCCTGGAGGCAAAACGCCAATTTAGGAAACCACTACTTTGTCATTATTTGAAGTGTAGGTTTGTTTTTTGGCTGTATATGAGAGAGAAGTATCGTCCCATCTGTGGAGCAAAGCAACGTCCAACCCCCCCTAAACCAGCCAGACTGAAATGCCTCCACTCAGTCACGTAGCAAAAGAATGTGGGTTGGTCTACTGGAGAGGAAAATGTTTATTTAAGCGCTGCAAATAGTCTGAGAGGAAAAGCTCCGAGCTGGTTTTTGATGGCCTCACACTGACTGTGAACTAACAAACTCTGGCTCACTATTCTTTTCCTACATAGATAAACTCTTTATCGGTCCATCAAAGTTACAAACCAAGATGGAAAACTGTTGAATTGGCCAATGTACATCTGATATTTGTGGACATTAGTTTGTGTGTTGAAGGGTTAGGGTTTGATATTAAACCCCAGAAAAGTTCATTCCAGGTTTACATATCTTCAGATGCTTCACTCCTACAGCCATGATGTTTTTGTAGCTTAACAGACACATTGGTGTACGACTCATAGAAATGATTCAAAGGCACAAGCAGATGTCATATATTTCAGCACTGGCCCTTGAAATTGTAAAACATTTACAAAATAGGTGTTTTTGGGGCCTGAGGAAGTTACTAAAAGCACATCGATGCTACAATATTGCCTGCTTAAAATATAGTTTTTTAAATGATCTGGCCAAATGTAGATTGTAGTGGGCAAGGTGCTGCCAATTCCCTATCCTGTTGTCTATATATTGAACAGGTTTTTACGCCATAAAGCAAAATAATGGGCTAAAAGGTGCTAAAACGCCCAATAAACTAAGGGGGACTGTAGTTTTGTGTAAACTTAATTGTACATCCGTCCTTACTTCTCCTCCCACTTACATTAAACACATCTAACTGATGCATTTTTAACAGAAAACTGTTTTAATTACTCAGCAGGTAAATCTGGGTTTGGTTGATTGATGTTGTGCAACAGTGACACATTTAAGGCCAAAATAACTTCAGTATAAGTAGTATGTTAGTGACCCAGTGTCTGTGGTTAAAGATGAAGTAGTGGTGGAAATAAATGTCAGTCTCCTAATTACCTCCTACTTCATGTGCACTCAAAATGCTGTTTTAGTGCTTTTTCTGACTGGTGCTTTCCAGCGACACACTGTAACGTTTTGCACGTGTTACCTTCAGCAGGGGGTCACGGTGTTAAGCATTAATAAAAGGAATCGGCGGCGAAATGTTTGGGCAATCTGGAAAAGATTTACAAGCAGACGCAAAAGCTGGGGGTCTTTGCATGTTACGTAACACAGGAAATACTGTTTCCAGACGCACGTATGGCCTGTTCACATCAGAGTGCATCGAGGCAGAACATGGAAACTAATACATTCCTCAAATTAACTCCAGTTTGTTCACTATGAATGAACTAGAGTGGGAATTAATTACACATAAACCGTATTATAAATGATATACACCGATGGCATAAACAGGTATTTCGTCTGTGATCAAAACAAGTTAGATAAGGAATAGGAACAAATAGGAATATTGCAGGAAAGCTCAAAATGTATACATAATACAGATATATACGGAAATAAATGAGGATTTGTTATGAATATATATAAAAAATTAGCATCAGGATACTTTATTTATCCCGGGGGAACTTAGGTTTTCTGACCGTTGCTCCATTTTAGAGTAACGCAATTGTATAGACAATAGAAGATGATGTAAAAATGTGTGATAAAACTATCCAAAAAATGTAATAAAAAGAGTAAAAATAATAATATATATAATCATTATAATTTAAAGCAAAAATATGCATTAAGAATTTAAAATAAAATCCAAATGTTTATTTAGAAATAAAAGTTTAAAGTCAAAATGTGCAATAAAAGCATGAAATACAATTGAATAAATAGATGAACATATGCCAATATACAGTATATACGAGTCCAAAGTAGGTACATACAGTACATCTTGACATATATACATATTTGATTGACTTATTTGCACCTCTCTCAATGTTTCTGTCCACAGAACATGGATATCCAGGTGGAGGATGTGCGCATCCGAGCCATCCTGTCCTCGTACAGGAAGCGGATCCCGATGACGGAGGGCTACGTGGAGGTGAAGGACGGTGGGAAATGGAAACAAATCTGTAACACGGAGTGGTCTCCGCTGAACGCCCGAGTCATCTGCGGCATGTTCGGCTTCCCCGGAGAGAGAAAGTACAACGGCCAGGGTCTACAAGTGAGTACAACTGTAACGTATTTGGTAGAGCTGTACCACAAAAGTTCAAACCATTGAAGCTTTAATGTAAGACCAGCTGCAGGAATGAGTCCCTAAAACTTAGCATTTGAGTACTTTGTGTTCCCTGGTCTGAAAGTCAAATGGTTTCTGAATGGTTTTTGGTTGTTATCCTGAAATAAGGTCTGTGGTTAACACAAGCTGAAGAGATTTTTGTTCACGACATGTAATACATCAGAAATACCCCACTGGTGAATTTAAAAACAGTGGTCGCTAACAAGTGTCTAAATGAGACGAATAAACGTCATCACGCCCAACATTAGCCACCTTTAGCTTAGCGGTGGTGACGTGAAGTCATGTGACCGTGCTGTAGTTTCCTTTATAGCCCAACATTAGCCACCTTTAGCTTAGCGGTGGTGACGTGAAGTCATGTGACCGTGCTGTAGTTTCCTTATAGCCCAACATTAGCCACTTTTAGCTTAGCGGTGGTGACGTGAAGTCATGTGACCGTGCTGTAGTTCCTTTATAGCCCAACATTAGCCTCCTTTAGCTTAGCGGTGGTGACGTGAAGTCATGTGACCGTGCAGTAGTTCCTTTATAGCCCAACATTAGCCACCTTTAGCTTAGCGGTAGTGACGTGAAGTCATGTGACCGTGCTGTAGTTCCTTTATAGCCCAATATTAGCCACCTTTAGCTTAGCGGTGGTGACGTGAAGTCATGTGGCCGTGCTGTAATTCCTTTATAGCCCAACATTAGCCTCCTTTAGCTTAGCGGTGGTGACGTGAAGTCGTGTGAACGTGCTGTAGTTCCTTTATAGCCCAACATTAGCCACCTTTAGCTTAGCGGTGGTGACGTGAAGTCATGTGACCGTGCTGTAGTTCCTTTATAGCCCAACATTAGCCTCCTTTAGCTTAGCGGTGGTGACGTGAAGTCATGTGACCGTGCTGTAGTTCCTTTATAGCCCAATATTAGCCACCTTTAGCTTAGCGGTGGTGACGTGAAGTCATGTGGCCGTGCTGTAGTTCCTTTATAGCCCAACATTAGCCACCTATAGCTTAGCGGTGGTGACGTGAAGTCATGTGAACGTGCTGTAGTTCCTTTATAGCCCAACATTAGCCACCTTTAGCTTAGCGGTGGTGACCTGAAGTCATGTGACCGTGCTGTAGTTCCTTTATAGCCCAACATTAAGCCACCTTTAGCTTAGTGGTGGTGACCTGAAGTCATGTGACCCGACCGTGCTGTAGTTCCATCTATAGCCCAACATTAGCCTCCTTTAGCTTAGCGGTGGTGACGTGAAGTCATGTGACCGTGCTATAGTTCCTTTATAGCCCAACATTAGCCTCCTTTAGCTTAGCGGTGGTGACCTGAAGTCATGTGACCGTGCTGTAGTTCCTTTATAGCCCAACATTAGCCTCCTTTAGCTTAGCGGTGGTGAAGTCATGTGAACGTGCTGTAGTTCCTTTATAGCCCAACATTAGCCACCTTTAGGTTAGCGGTGGTGACGTGAAGTCATGTGACCGTGCTGTAGTTCCTTTATAGCCCAACATTAGCCACCTTTAGCTTAGCGGTGGTGACGTGAAGTCATGTGAACATGCTGTAGTTCCTTTATAGCCCAACATTAGCCACCTTTAGCTTAGCGGTGGTGACGTGAAGTCATGTGACCGTGCTGTAGTTCCTTTATAGCCCAACATTAGCCTCCTTTAGCTTAGCGGTGGTGACGTGAAGTCATGTGACCGTGCTGTAGTGCCTTTAGCATAACGTTAGCTTTTTACTTGAAAAATCTATTTGTGAGTGTTAATATGCAAAGAAAACATGGTTTCAAAAAAGATGAATTAAACAAAATGGCTCCTACATTATTGTTTTCAGACGGATCCAAACATCCCCAATATATTTAACAATCCAATAAATAAACTGTTGTTATGTCTAAAAGTAAATTTAGTTTGATAAAAGAAGGATGTAATAATGTCTAACGTTCACAACATGTTTTCATTCAACCAAACAATCTGTTTCAGTCCATATTTGTTGGCGCTTTGCCTCAAAAACAACTTTTTTACTGCTATAAAAAACTTCTTGGGCATTGAAGGCGATGAATCACTTTCACAGCCTTAGTATTTCGCAATGATGTGGTCCAACAATGATATACTGTGAATCAGGAGCTGTTTTGTTGCATAACTCAGGGGAGGTGAAAGAAGGTCAATACTGATCTGTTTTGATATCTTACATGTTTTTCAACTCTGAGGAGCAAGATATGGGTGTTTAAGTTTATTTATAGAGAAATGCTGATTTGTATTTTTCCTCAAAACACTTTGCTTTACTTAATGATTATGAGAAATATCTATATCAAACTTCTGCCTTTCCCACGCTAAACCCTAGACAAAACAACACAAGTTAGTCAGGATTCCCTTTCATTTCTCACTATTGTACGGGTTTAAAAACATCATTTGTAGAACTATAATTGGTTTAACCCTGTCAATGTATTTGCTACCCCAGCGTGAAGTATATTTACCCGATGTTTAGCTCTGTCTTAGTCTCCTCCACAGTGTCTTTAGCTTCAAAATGCTCCACTATGTTTCTCTCTGCTGAGTTGTAATCAGGTAGTGTATAGTGGGTTTAGTGTATGTCTTGTGGTTTTTTTCACGAAACTGTGTCTCAGAGCTTCTTAACATTTAACAACCTATTAATGTCTCAACACCCACTTAACGGGAAGAAACTCAGCTAACTGACAATACGAACCATTTTTACCGAAACAAAACACAAGTCTCACAAGAAGCGTCTAAATGAGCCCCTGAGCGAAAAAATGCTAACACACAGAACTCACGGTAAAAATACTTTATTACTTATCGGATCTGCACAAACAAGATATCAGCTAGCAAGCTGAGATTCCACAGATTCTAGATGTATAAGTATCATCACTGAGCGATCAAAACTCGCTACACAGGAAGCAAACCCAGATGATGTAGCCTTTGCTGTTGTTCTGATCAGAAGTTGTGTTCAATGGCATTAAAAACGATAACATCGCTGTTTGAAGTTAATCCATAGGTTAATCCAATGTGTCTGTCACTTTGAATGATTTCTGATAATCCATCAGCAATAAACCTAGTTTTCAGTTTTCAGAGCGTAACATATCTTTCGTCTGTGTGTGCATCACTCTTACTCCTCAATGTAACATGTAGGTGGATTTAGGAACTTCCCCTCGATCCTATTGGCTCTAACGGTTCAAAAGAGGTGTCATCATCAAAATCGACGAGGGGGCCCAGAGATATGGAAAATCCACCCAAATTACCCAAGAAGTGTTTTTTTTTTTCTAAATCTCTCTAAAAATATCAAATATCACTTGTTTTGCATCAATCTTGATACAGGGTACTTATTATATGTTGTACTTTGGATTCCTAAAGCTTTTAGTCTACTAACCCATCATCCAGGTTAGTTTTCACTATAAGTACAACATATATTTTGGACGGACACTATAATTTACAGTTTTTTACCATGTTCAATCTGAATTTTCTTTAATGTAAAAAACATCTATATTGAATCTGACTTTTCTACATCCAACTCACAGGTTTATCATTACTTTGAGAACAAAGATTATTAATTTAACCCTTTTAGAAGATATAGTCATTTGTTCTGGGAATGTCATTTTCGAGCCTGAGACCTGAAAACAGGCTCAGGGCTAAACAGGTTAAAACAGCCTGAGTTGTCTGTTATACAAGTTAAATAAATGGTGAGGCCATAATAAAACCAAAACAATAAGCTGAAAGACTAAATGTGTCAAATAACTGAGATTAATTTAAGCGTTGGATGATTATTCTTTGGGCTTTAATCACTACAAGTAGCTCCTTATACATTATCCACAAAATACTGCTTCAAAAATATGAACCATCTTCACTCAATTGAATTATATGTACCCTATTACCTCTGTTTTGGTCTCTTCCTACGTCCCTATAGCTTCTAAATGCTGCACTATGTTACTGTCTGCTGTCTGCAGCTGAGAAAATATTGAAAAGTGGGTTCATAGGATCTGCCTTTCTAAATAAAACAGCCTGATTTGGCTGGAATACAAGTGGACGAGACAGTAAATGAAACCAGCAAAGTATCGGGCCATAATTGAACCAAAACAACGAGCTGAAAGACACACCATGGCGTCAAAGAACTGAGATTAACTAAAGCGTTGGATGATTATTCTCTGGGGTTTCACTACAAGCAGCCCCTCATACATTACCCTGATCCATTGTTGATATAAAATACTGCTTCAAGAATATGTACCGTGTTTAAACAACACCAGAATATCAATTCAAACAAAACACTTTGATTTATGGTCCCATCCCACAAACCCAGGGCTTTTGGGTCTTATGTTGGTTATGTAATGAGAGATGTCAAGTTATAGTGTGGAAATGATTCGACTGTGCGGTGAGTTACTTTGCCGACCTCATGCTGACACTCGAAACATAAAACATCTCTGTCAGCGTAGATTATTATGGAATGTAATGTATTGCTTTAACCTTTTACCGCCATCTGCTCGCCAACTACATCGTCCATGGACTCCAAGTGTTCGGTCATTTTGGACAAAGGAGACATTTATATTATAATAATCTTGGTTTAATTCACAGCAAGGTACACCCTGAACATATGGAGTGTCCAAGAGAAAAGTGTTTCCAATGTGTGGACCAAATGCTTCGATTCAGAGGCTGTAATAAAATGAAAAACCCAACCTGAATCCTTTATGTTCCACATCAGTGCGTTCCTCAGCGATGTCGTAATGTACGAGTGACTCCCGGGGAGGGATTTGAATCTGTTTACATGGGAGAGCCACAGGTTAATCACTGTTTCAATAAAACATCCAACACTGGAGTTAACCTTCAGTTTACTGCGGGCGGGAAGTTTCCTCTGCGTTAGCTAACCACAGCTGCCTCACTTTCCATCTACGTGTCTGTCAGCACACTCCCATGAAACGTGTGTTTTGTAACAGCGCTGACACAGAGCCAAGCTCTGCTGTAGCTTCACAGTTTCATCATGTTGGTTGCTCCTTTGTTGATGCTCCTGTGAAGCTAATCCAGAGTCCCTTAGGAAAGGCTGGGTTTAAATTGAAATATCTCACCACAGAAGACAGGAAAAATGTAAAGTCTTTACATAAGGTAAGCTAACGTAACGCTAAGCTAACGATATGACATTTAAATCAATCCTGTGTAGCTCATCCAGAGTCCTTTAAGAATACTGGATTCTAATTAAAATGTCTAAATACGGAATTGAAGATTTTGCTGATCTGTCATATTGAGCTATCGTCACACTAAGCTAACATCACTCTAAGCTAACATCACTCTTAGCTAACATCACTCTAAGCTAACATCACGCTAAGTCAGTGGTTCTCAAACTTTTTCTGTCAGGGGCCCCCCCTTTGGAGAAAAAAAAAAAGTCGGGCCCCCCCCAACACAAATAGTCAGGCTCAGTGGCGGCGCCAAAGATTTATTTTGGGGGTACTGTGGGGTAGCTTGACGTTTCATAGAGGGTGCTCAAACATTTAGGGTTTCCCATTAATGTACCGGGCGCTACAGAGGAATGTTCTACTGCAACACTCCCCACGCATACACACAGTGTACCCGCAACTGTTACAATGAAGGCTCGATAATCAGCTCACGGCATATAGGTGTAAGCAGGGGTAAAGTGCTATTTTTATAGGTGGTGTGTGAACCTCACATAGGGGGGTCCGGGGGCAAGCTCCCCCGGGAAGATTTATTTTTAAATATTGAAGTTAAAAGCATCAATCTGGTGCACTTGAAGAGATCTACAGTATGGATACATCTCTCAACACAGAACTGTAAACGGATTTACTATTTCTTTATGGATATTTTACAAATCACTCCCCTTTTAAACGTTATACATTTTGAATGTCATATAGTATTTCATAATTGTTTTTAATTTATTTATATTAATGGTGACCAAAACGTTTGAGACCCATTGAGATAACACTGAGAGTCCTTTAGCTCACTGAGACTCTCAGTCTGACAGGAGAGGACTCTCCTCCACTTTGTTGTTGAAAAAAACTCCTTATATCCGTTAGCGTAGCTCGCTAGCACCAGAAGCTAACATCAACGATCTCCGGTACCGGTGCGCTCTCTCTCTCGCTCGCGCACACACACAAAATGGCTCGTTCCACACACACACAGAGCCGAGCTTTAATGAAACACAGAGACCCAGACGTAATAGTACTGTACTGTATCATATTATTTTTGAATCAATAATTTTTCAAAATATGATTTATTTTTATTTAAAATCTTTTTAATTTTTTTTTTTTAATAACCATTTTTTCTCCTGATCTCTCGCGCCCCCCACTTTGAGAACCACTGCGCTAAGTTAACATCACCCTAAGCTAACATCACGCTAATCAATCGAGCCCCTTGATATATTACACTGGTTGCCGGTCAAGTCCCGCATATCCTACAAAATCCTCCTCCTTTACATTACATTACATTACATTACATTACATTACATTGCATTAGCTGACGCTTTTGTCCAAAGCGACTTACAATAAGTACATTCGACCAGGAAGACACAACCTTGAAGAAAACAGAATCATATAAGTACATCAGGTTTCATAGAGCTAAACATTTCAAGTGCTACTCAACTGGCTTTAGGTAATCCAGTCCTTTATTAGTATAAAAGTGCTTCGTTAATCGTTTCTAACGCTCGAAGTGGAGTCGAAAGAGATGAGTTTTCAGTTTGCGCCGGAAGATGTGCAAGCTATCTGCCGTCCTGATGTCAATGGGGGAGCTCATTCCACCATCTTGGAGCCAGGATAGCAAACCCACGTGTTTTCGCCGATGGGAACTTGGGTCCCCCTCGCAGCGAGGGCGCAACCTACAAATCCCTACAAATCTCCCTCCATGCCCTTGCCCCCCAGTACCTATCGGACATCCTTCAACCCACATGCCCCACCCCGGAACCTGCGGTCCTCAGATTCTGGCCTGCTACCACCACCCCGCACCAAACTGCGAACCTACGGGGACAGAGCCTTCAGTGTGGCAGCCCCCACCCTCTGGAACGCTCTCCCTGCGGAGATAACGCAACATCCCCACACTTGAAGCCTTCAAAAGGGCCTTCAAGTCCCATCTGTTTGCCAGGCTTTCGGCCCCTAAATCGATCTGTTGTTCTGTTTGTCTGTCTTTGTTTTGTTATGTTTGTCTTTGCACTATTACTTGTGAAGCGACCTTGGGTCCCCTGAAAGGCGCTATAGAAATCAAAGCTATTATTATTATTATATTGCATTTATTTTTTACTTAATTTTCAAATGGAACTACTGCCACTAAAAGTAACCCTCCTTGGGCAAGGCAAGTTTATTTATACAGCACTTTTCAACACAAGCCAATTCAAAGTGAAAGACATTAAGAGCATAGAACACATTAGAAACATTAAAAAGTAAAGATAATAAAACATGAATAACAGGTACATGAATGAAAGTTAGTCTTCAGCCTGGATTTAAAAGTAGTTGCAGCGGACCTGCAGGTTTCTGGGAGTTTGTTCCAGATATTTGGAAATATGCCTAACCACATTCTCACATTCCTCTACCCCGAGTCTTCCTCTGAAGTTATAGTTCCTTTGACAGTTTTCTAACCTTTTTATATTCCTTTCATCCTTCTCTTTCATCCATTTTGCATCCCCAGACAACACATGTTCCTGTTTTACTGTTACCGAACCCATCTTTGACCTTTAAACCACTTTCCTTTTCAATTCCCAGAATGATGGTATTTAAACCCGGGTAGAGAAGTCATTCTGCTTCTGTGTGTCTGCAGGATGTTTGCGCGCCGCAGGAAGCCCTCGTACTGGGACTACGCTGTGAACTGCACTGGGAACGAGGCGCACCTCTCCAGCTGTAAACTGGGCCAGGTTTCACCGCTGAAGTCCAATGTGACCTGTGGTGGGGGGCTGCCGGTGGTGGTGAGCTGCGTACCGGGAAGAGACTTCGCCCCCACCCCCATGACGGGGTTCAGGAAGGCCTTCAGACAGGAGGTAGGTTCATCTAAAGCACACACTCAACCAGTGGTGCTTATTTTAAAGGTCTCCTATCAAGCAAAATGCACTTAAAGGTTCCCTATCACACTGTTTCTCATCAATATAGTATAGGTCTCAGATATATCCAGAGCCTGTCTCTGATTGGCTGAAACACCAAACAGATCATTGCAGCTTACCCATAACCCCTCTGTTTCAGCCCTGTTTCCAAAGTGCTGATTCTCTGTCTGTTACTTCAGATGAAAATAAGGAGCCCCTCCCCCACGCCCCTCTGAGAGACATTTGGTTACAAAGAACTCAATGGTGCTCTAGAGGAGATTCAGGTGATAAGGGGGGGGGGGGGGGTACCTTGGTTGCTGATTGGCTAATGGGTTACACAAGACAAAACATCGTTATGACATCATCAAGTGTCCAAAATACATACATACAACGGGACACACGTTGATGTAGAAGAGACATGGAGAAGAGGGGACACATGTTGATGTAGAAGAGACATGAAGAAGAGGGGACACACGTTGATGTAGAAGAGACATGAAGAAGAGGGGACACACGTTGATGTAGAAGAGACATGGAGAAGAGGGACAACGTGTTGATGTAGAAGAGACATGAAGAAGAGGGGACACACGTTGATGTAGAAGAGACATGAAGAAGAGGGGACACATGTTGATGTAGAAGAGACATGAAGAAGAGGGGACACACGTTGATGTAGAAGAGACATGGAGAAGAGGGGACACATGTTGATGTAGAAGAGACATGAAGAAGAGGGGACACATGCTGATGTAGAGGAGACGTGAAGAAGAGGGGACACATGTTGATGTAGAAGAGACATGAAGAAGAGGGGACACACGTTGATGTAGAAGAGACATGAAGAAGAGGAGACACACATTGATGTAGAAGAGACATGAAGAAGAGGGGACACATGTTGATGTAGAAGAGACATGAAGAAGAGGGGACACATGTTGATGTAGAAGAGACATGAAGAAGAGGGGACACATGTTGATGTAGAAGAGACATGGAGAAGGGGGACACGTGTTGATGTAGAAGAGACATGAAGAAGAGGGGACACATGTTGATGTATAAGAGACATGAGAAGAGGGGACACATGTGATGTAGAAGAGACATGAAGAAGAGGGGACACATGTTGATGATAAGAGACATGAAGAAGAGGGGGACACATGTTGATGTAGAAGAGACATGAAGAAGAGGGGACACATGTTGATGTAGAAGAGACATGAAGAAGAGGAGACACATGTTGATGTAGAAGAGACATGAAGAAGAGGGGACACATGTGGATGTAGAAGAGACATGAAGAAGAGGGGACACATGTTGATGTAGAAGAGACATGAAGAAGAGGGGACACATGGTGATGTAGAAGAGACATGAAGAAGAGGGGACACATGTTGATGTAGAGGAGACATGAAGAAGAGGGGACACATGTTGATGAAGAAGAGACATGAAGAAGAGGGGACACATGTTGATGTAGAAGAGACATGGAGAAGAGGGGACACATGTTGATGTAGAAGAGACATGAAGAAGAGGGGACACGTGTTGATGTAGAAGAGACATGAAGAAGAGGGGACACATGTTGATGTAGAAGAGACATGAAGAAGAGGAGACACATGTTGATGTAGAAGAGACATGAAGAAGAGGGGACACATGTTGATGTAGAAGAGACATGAAGAAGAGGGGACACATGTTGATGTAGAAAGAGACATGAAGAAGAGGGACACATGGTGATGTAGAAGAGACATGAAGAAGAGGGGACACATGTTGATGTAGAGGAGACATGAAGAAGAGGGGACACATGTTGATGAAGAAGAGACATGAAGAAGAGGGGACACATGTTGATGTAGAAGAGACATGGAGAAGAGGGGACACATGTTGATGTAGAAGAGACATGAAGAAGAGGGGACACATGTTGATGTAGAAGAGACATGAAGAGAGGAACACTATGTAGAAGAGACATGAAGAAGAGGGGACACATGTTGATGTAGAAGAGACATGAAGAAGAGGGGACACATGTTGATGTAGAAGAGACATGAAGAAGAGGGGACACATGTTGATGTAGAAGAGACATGAAGAAGAGGGGACACATGTTGATGTAGAAGAGACATGAAGAAGAGGGGACACATGTTGATGTAGAAGAGACATGAAGAAGAGGGACACATGTTGATGTAGAAGAGACATGAGAAGAGGGGACACATGTTGATGTAGAAGAGACATGAAGAAGAGGGGACACATGTTGATGTAGAAGAGACATGAAGAAGAGGGGACACATGTTGATGTAGAAGAACATGAGAAGAGGGGACACATGTTGATGTAGAAGAGACATGAAGAAGAGGGGACACATGTTGATGTAGAAGAGACATGGAGAAGAGGGGACACATGTTGATGTAGAAGAGCATGAAGAAGAGGGGACACATGTTGATGTAGAAGAGACATGAAGAAGAGGGGACACATGTTGATGTAGAAGAGACATGAAGAGAGGGACACATGTTGATGTAGAAGACATGAAGAAGAGGGGACACATTTGATGTAGAAGAGACATGGAAAAGGGGACACATGTTGATGTAGAAGAGACATGAAGAAGAGGGGACACGTTGATGTAGAAGAGACATGAAGAAGAGGGGACACATGTTGATGTAGAAGAGACATGAAGAAGAGGGGACAATGTTGATGTAGAAGAGACATGAAGAAGAGGGGACACATGTTGATGTAGAAGAGACATGAAGAAGAGGGGACACATGTTGATGTAGAAGAGACATGAAGAAGAGGGGACACATGTTGATGTAGAAGAGACATGAAGAAGAGGGGACACATGTTGATGGAAGAGACATGAAGAAGAGGGGACACATGCTGATGTAGAAGAGACATGAAGAAGAGGGGACACATGTTGATGTAGAAGAGACATGAAGAAGAGGGACACATGTTGATGTAGAGAGACATGAAGAAGAGGGGACACATGTTTATGTAGAGAGACATGAAGAAGAGGGGACACATGTTGATGTAGAAGAGACATGAAGAAGAGGGGACACATGTTGATGTAGAAGAGACATGAAGAAGAGGGGACACGTGTTGATGTAGAAGAGACATGAAGAAGAGGGACACGTGTTGATGTAGAAGAACATGAAGAAGAGGGGACATGTTGATGTAGAAGAGACATGAAGAAGAGGGACACATGTTGATGTAGAAGAGACATGAAGAAGAGGCGACCATGTTGATGTAGAAGAGACATGAAGAAGAGGGGACACATGTTGATGTAGAAGAGACATGAAGAAGAGGGGACACATGTTGATGTAGAAGAGACATGAAGAAGAGGGGACACATGTTGATGTAGAAGAGACATGAAGAAGAGGGGACACATGTTGATGTAGAAGAGACATGAAGAAGAGGGGACACATGTTGATGTAGAAGAGACATGAAGAAGAGGGGACACATGTTGATGTAGAGA